>NW_028263385.1:9371048-9643548 GCF_051168715.1 Poecilia mexicana
GCAATAGTACGTGGGAACAGATATTTATTTGCTATTTAACAGCATGTCTATAAGCGCAGGTTCTTTATCCTCCCATTGTGAGAATGTAAGGGGCGGACCTTGCAGTGCCCTCTGGCAGGGACTGCAGTTTATATGTTAATACTACAGCTTTGGAACCACTCGCAGGAGTTGGACGCAGTTGGAGCCCCAAAGCGCGTTTAAAAAGCGCACCTCGCAGGAGAGTCCGGACAAAGCGGCGCGTCGCGACTGAGAGAAAGGAGCAAAAGTCAGACTGACCTGTTACAGCGGACTGTGCGCGCCTGCGTAGCTTTTGTGCCTTTAAAATAATAATACTAATATAGATTTAATATTTTATTGTCGTGTGCATCGAGTATTAGTATAATTGTTTAAAAGTCAAGAGGAGAAAAAAACTGCGAGTGAGTTTCCGGTAAATAAGGATCTCTTTGTGACTGAAGAAGTGAAGGATTTTAACTTAGAAGAGGGATCAGCTTCAGACACAACATAATCAGGTGAGTCTATGGCTTTTATGTTATTGGATATATTTAGCTCTAAACATGAAAAGCAAAGTAACAAAATTTACCGAATTATTATTATTATTATTATTATTATTATTATTATTAGTTTTGCGTTGTCAATTAACGATTTAGTTGGAGATATTTTTAGTTGCAGAAGTAATAGGTTTGAGTTCCAGTGCGTCATTCTTTTTAATATTAGTTTTCTTTCCTGCCATAATTTAAACATATCTATAAATTGGTGTAATACTACTTTTTCCAGCACACTGGGTATGAATGGATGAAAATGCGGTTTGTGTAGATTTGTTTTTGTTCTTTCAAGGTAAACCAAATCAACATTTATGTAGAGGTTTATGGATAAGAAATTTCAGAGTTTTTAACAAAACTACCAGTGTCCAGCAGAAGAGATGAAATCCGTGTTGTTGTTTTTCAATCTATATTCAAAGAGCTGTCTAATGCACTTTATTGTAATCTGGCATGTTGTGCAAGCGTCTAGAGGGGAAAGCTGACCTGCGATGATCTGAGCTGTGCAGGATCAACCCGAAGGCTGCTGGAGCTCTGCACGCCTCAGGAGTTATGTGGGGGTTTGACTCAGAGAACATGGCAGGGATTCTTTCACTTGGCTGCCTGGTCTGATAAGTTATGTTAGTTGCTCCAAATTTGACCTCTCGTGACAAGCGCAATTACAGCTTCTGCAGATACTCCTGGAGTAACACAATATGTAGCTGTCCACACTGCAAATGGTCTGGACTGCTTATAGTGATTTGGATAAAAAAAAAAAAAGAAATGCAATAAAGAATTATACAAAGGTGTAGATTTTACAGGTTTCTTCGTCAAAAACAACCAATGTTCTGTTTTTTTTTTTATTTTTCATGAAGTTTGTGAAAAGCTTGCTGTAAAAAAAGTACTACTTCTGAGATAATTACCTCTCAGAAAAAAAAAAAAATATCTTTTAAGGTAATTTAGAAGCTTTTATTTGAAATCTTAAAAAAATCTAACATTTTTTCTATTTTGTTTCCCGTGATTTTTCCTTTTATACTATCGTGTTTCAGAAGTAATCTGACACATGAAGTATGGATAGAAGATTTGTTCAGCACTCCGATATGACAGTAGGTTGAATTACAGGCACAAAGTTCATCCACAGACATTTGCAACTCTGCGCTCAGAGTTGTAGCACCTTCTCCGGGTTCAATAAATTCCCAGAGTGGCAGCTCCTTTTCGGCGTCTGAATAATTGATACATCAAACTTAGGGCTTACAAAGGAGGCAATTTAATCTCCTGATTTTTTAATGAGCTGACTGGACTCTGGGAGAGGTAAGACAAAGTTTAATGGATGAAGGAGCAAAGGTAGAGATAACTTTTAACAGCTTACAGAATACCACTTTTGCCTTGGGAAACAAATGTTTGTGATGAAACACTAAAAGAAATCGTATTTTATAGCAAATGATAAATATACTTTGGATCACTGTGCTCAGAAATGATTTCGGCCATTTGAGTAATATCGGAAGTGTCAAAGTTCAGGATTATAAAATCATTTCTGGCCCATAGTTTGAGTGAGTGAGTTCTGGAAAATTTCACTCTGACTCATCCAAATGCTGAGTTTCCGGCTACTTGAATCATAATTTGCACAAGAATCAAAATGGCGGCAATGAAAATTGTGCATTGGTAATATTCTTGCTGGGGGAAAAAATGTGCATAAACAAACTTTGAATATGAATAATTTTATTTTTGATGATTAACAATGATACAATTTGCCTACCTTTGCCTTCCACTGAAGTATGCATATGTATGTACATACTTAAATTATATAATTCAAATAACAGTAATAGTAATGTGTATTCTCATGACATTTTTGGCCCTAGGAATGCTTGGAATTCAAAAAAAATATTTTTGATTTATACATGAGCTAGAAATGCAATATTGCCTGCTGGAATGTTTAGACGCACCAAATGGTATTGTCCTCAGCGTGATTCAGAGCCACAAGCAGCTCAGCGGCCAAATATGGTCCTATTTTTCTTTATTGAGCTGCGAGGGAGGACCGCCCATTGCTCAGATACGAACATGTTCTGTGTGTCCTCTTCACACGGGAGCTGTAAATACAGGCGGCACATGACACTATCTTAAAAAAAGATCTCAGCACCAAATATGACAAAAACCTTTTGAGGTTCTGAGGTTTGTGTTGCGCCTCCAAGAGATGACAGTGAATTTCCTGAAGATAAACACGCCTGGGTTATTGATCCGGGGCCAAATGCAGCTTAAGGTGTTGTGAACGCAAAGCATTTGTGGGATTCGGTTTCCCTGTTGCATGATGGATTGTTTCATTTAGCCAGTCATCTTAAAGTTTATGAGTAAGAACCACACCACTCTGAACGCTGTCTGGAGCCAAATTGCACATCTTTGTTGCATCTGTTTAGGATTTAGTGTCACTAGTTAACTGAGTCAGAAGAAAATGATATAAACCTTTTTTTTCCTCTGCAAAAATGAGTCAAAAATATTTATATATTTTTAGGACTGAACATAAATATTGCCTCATTTGTGGCCATTTGCTAACATTTACATCACAGGAGATTAAAACAACTCTCATGTATCGGTATCAGAAAATATAAAGATGCACACACAATACTTTGCTAGAGTATTGTGTGCACCTTCTTCCGTGTGACTCAGACATGGTGTCTGGCTTATTTGAGGAGACTTTTATGGGTTTCTTTCAACATCAGCTCTTTGCTAACTACTTTTCCCAAAAAGCCAGATTTGTGGGGTGCACATCTAAAAGCTATTTTCGCCCTAGACTGTCACATCTGAGTTCAGGATCCCTGCAGCTCTTCTGGAGTTACTGCAGGCCTTTTGTCTGTGATTCATTCTGTCATTGCGCAGCAATGACTTTAGATGGATATTCCTATTTTGGGACATTTGCAGTTGCTATAATCTCTCGTCTTTCAGATGATGGATTGAACAGCATCAGGTGACGTGTTCAAATCGTGGGATGTTGTTCTGACTTAAACTTCTCTTTAAGTTTGTTTCTGGCTTGTTTGTTGTGTTCCTTGATCTTCTCAATGCTGTTTCTTCCCAGATTTTCTCTGGCAAAACCTATTACGCCTCTACAGAACAACTGAATTTATATATTCATACCTAATCTATACTGACATGAAATTTAACGGGTGAACTCTGTTTAGCAATTAGGCAACTTCTAAAGGCAACTGATAACATTGAATTTCTTAGTGCAAGGAAGACTGAGTACAAATGCACAACACACTCTAGATATTTATTAAAAGATTTCTCTTTCACTTAACAGTTATGCACTACTTTGGTATATTATGTCTATAGAGAATACTTTTAAGTTTGTTGTTTTGATTGACAAAGATGTGGAAAACTGTATTTGTTGCCTCGCTTAGCCTTGCAAAAACAGTAATGGGGTTCAAAGCACTTTTGTATTTTATAAGGAGGAACGCTAAGGGATATTTTCTTGCCTGCAGCATTAACTTCTTGAGAGTTTCTATTAAATATTTTAGGTAAGATTTACATCATCCAATAAGTAGCCAATAAATCTCTGAAAATAATACAGTTTGTCATTTACAAGACCCCTTTGTTGTGGATTAAAAAGAAAAAAATGTGCTAATGAGCGCACTTTAGCTGTTCTTGCTGGCAGCTTCAAGGGTTTTCATATATTCTTGTGATTTGCAAAAGTAATCCAAACTTTTGAACATTTTTCATATTTTGTCATGTCATATTCAGAACCTTTCATGCATTTAACTGGGATTTTATGTAACAGACCTAAGCAAAAATATTGCTTAATAATGAGGTGGAAGGAACAGTGTACATGCTTTTTAAAGATTTTATCAATAAAAGTGTGAAAAATTGTGGCATTTGTATTTAGCACTAGTTGTTTTTGATTATTTTTTTCAAAAGCGCTTAAGGCTCAGATGATTTAGATTTGAACTTTAACTGGGCCATTCTATGCTCTAAGCTGTAGATTTAGTTTTAAATATTCGGAAAATAAATTTCTCTAAAGTCTTTTACAACATCAAAAAGTTTTCTTCTAGGCCTGCTCTCTATTTAGTCTGAACAACCTTCCTGTTTCCTACAGGTTTCTCTATGATGTGTTAGAGACTTTGGTTAACGTGACAGGTTATTTTGAATCTAGGCCAAAAGTTTATATTTTGGTCCCATCCAGTCGGAACATCTTCTTCCATTTGTTTGTTGCATTCTCTCTGTGACTCTTTGCAAAACTGAAGCAGTTTTCTGGGGGAAAAAGAAATCTAAAATCAAAACCATGCATAACTTTTTTTTTCACCCTACATTAATTAATTACTTTGACTTGATTCGCCAAAAAAAAGAAAGAATTATACTTGATGAAGTTTGCTATTGTGTGACAAAATGTGGAAAAAGTTCAAGGGATATGATAACTTTGCAAGACATTGTGAAAAGGCAATATCTTTAGCAATCCCAGAAGATACAAAAAAAAGTTTTCAAAAACGTTAAAATATGTCAGTATTCTTTCTGTGATTTGCTGTGTCTGCATTTTCCACATAAAATCCATTCTAATTTTTTCTTTCTTTCTTCTCTAGTCCTTTTTTGCTCATTAGGCACCGGCTCAAACGAAAGCACAACCAGACATCGGAAGAAAAACCTGTATCCGTCTTTTGTCAGCTTGCACACCATTATTTGCCTCCATCTCCAAAGCAGCACGCATACTTAAACGACAGCAAATCTGGCTCCAGCAGGAGGCTTTAAGCTTTTTTAAAGCTCCTCATAAACTTCATGGGTTGACCCACAAGCACTCCACCACGCCTCCTCCTCATCCCCTGCTCTAACCCTTCTCACTTCCCGCCGCCTCCGTCTGTTTACGCCACCTCTGACATGATGACTTGTTTTGCCTCGTACTTGCCCGGACGTGTAATTGCAGCGTCACACTTTACATCTCCGACTTGTGGATATATCAGGCAGTAGAGTGAAAGATTCAGAGAGAGACCGGGGGAGGGAGAGGCAAACAGAAGGAGAGGAAGGAGAGCAGCTCTGTGTGTTGAGAAGAGGGTCCATCAGTACCTGCAGCAGAGGGATCCACCTGCCCCAAAGAGGAAGGGGGAACCCCCCCCTTACCTGATCCATCTGGTTGCAAGGGGGGGGCCTTGCACAGCCTGGAAGGCAGCAGGGACTATGCAGCTGGGACTGGTGGCGCTGGCAATGATCATTCTCAGCTCCATGGGTCACAGTGACGTTCTCAAGCTCTCCAAGGCGAGAAGGCAGAGACGGGGTAAGTTGTAACGCTTTGGCTTGTTTTATTTGGTTTCCGTCTCCTTCCACTGCACCAATGCTCCTTTTCATTTCTGTGGTCTGACTTACTGCGGTGGACATCTTATAAACATTTAACGAGCAAAGTAACGATAACATTTTGTTTATTTTTCCTCGACTCTTATTTGTTTTTCCAAGGCGGGTTATGTTGGGTTCAGAGTTTCCCCTGGAATGGATCATCTTTCTGGCTCTTTTAAGATTATGCCCCTCTCAGTTTATGTAAAACTTTTATGGGTATTAAAGTTGTTTACAGAAGGTTTTTTTGATGGATTCCCTCTCAAAGCCATTGCTCATTTTGTGTCTGGCTGTGTGGGCACATAACAGAGTGAGTACCTGACAGCTCTAAGCTCTCTCTTGGACCAGGCAGCCAGTATTATTGTAAGCATTTTTCTGACCTCACGCAACTACAAAGACGGGGCGCCCGGATCGACTTGCAGCATATCTCTCTGCGCTGGTGTTTCTGTCAGCTTTGAAATAATTCTTCCTTTACACACAAGGGGCTTTCAGTGGATGCCAAGCTCGCCCGACTCCTCAAAGCCAGAATACATATAATACCAAGACCGGCCCCAGCAACAGATGTGGTGCTAATATAAGCACGCAAACTGGGAGGGAGAGTCAGAATTAATCTTGTGGCAATGTGATGAAAACAGAAGATATGGAGCAACTAATAATACTCAGGAGGTTCCCTCCAGAGTGGCGCAGCCAGCTCAAGGTTTCCCTCTCAAAATATGGGCAATGTTTTCAATTTATACGTCTCATCTTAAGATATCTTATCTTCAAAGTGACCAGATTTGGCTTCTGTCAATCTTACCCTCTCGTGTGAAAACAGCAGAAGAGAAATCTTGCTTTTAAAATGGTTTAGCCCTAGTTGAATTCAAGGATCAAACTAATACAAAAAGAACATTATCAGGAAAATCTCTTGACAAAAAACTGCTTAAAGCATTCCATCTCACATGTGAACTATGGTTGAAACCAGGTTTTTCTCGGGGCGTTTAATTTATTTTCCCTCACCGTCTAACATTTAATTGGGAAGAGAATGCGCTTTATAATCTTTAAATTCAAATTTTACCTTTGAAACTATATGACTCATTTTTATTCTTCAACAGTCTTGTAATAGTTTGCTGGAAGTTTGACTGAATCCTGTGGACATAACTGGTGTAACAAAGTTAGATTTGTAGGCCACCTTGATCTAACATACAAACTTTCTTTATGAACTCTCTAAAACATTCTTTGTTGTCTTTAAGTCAATTTGTAACTGAACTGATGGCATGATTTGTGTCACTTTTCATTTGACAGAGACAAATGAAACCCATGCCTCAGGAATTGAGATGTTTCGTCAGTATTTCCTCATATTCCCACTAGGGATGTGTGATATGGAATAAAATTCTGATATCAATTGTGATGGGTGGCACTAATGATAAATGTCACAATATGTATTTGGTATAAAACTGATAAAATGAAAAAAAAGCAAAAAAAAAACAGCATATATTCCACTCAGTTAGTGCATTTTTTTTTTATTTCTATTGTAAGTTTTAAAATGTTAAAAGAAAATATTTTATTGTATCAAACCAAGCAACTCAGTTTTCCATGTTTTTATATTCAGGACGGCTGAAGAAGCCATTTTCTTTCAAATGTAATTTGGAAACGTTGACTATTTCCAAGCTTGGTTGTGCTTCAGTGGAAGGATAATTCACCATTGCAATAAGTAGGCTACACAATATCTTGGTTTTATCCAAACGCTGAGCACACCAGACTGATGCTCCTCGCTCTTCTTTTCCACTCATGTTTGTGACTGTGTTACAAGCACAAGGTCACGCTGCTACAAACTACATAATCCTCCACAGGAGAGAGGCTTTTAGGTCAAAATAGGTAATGTGATTAATGTACATCACATATTGTTAACATACTAAGCCTTTTAGATTAAACCGAGTTTAATTTAAACTCGAACCAGGTCCAGAAAATTGACGTTTTTGCCCCTGCCTTTTAGCGAGCTCCTCCATTGCTGCTTCCAACTTGCTCTGTTTTGATGCCAGCCGATTACATCATCAATAAGTATTACTGCGGTTAGCTGGTAGAATACAAAGCTCCATCATAGGCCAAACTTCTGTCGTTTCTACCTTGTCCCGTATGTAATGCACATTGCTAATTCTCACAATGTAATCTATTTTGTGAGGTGAAGAGATGATGCTGCCATCCTGAGAGAGCCTCCCCATTATTCTCAAAACGTCAAAAAATGTTCCTTTCAGGGTAGTGACTTCTTCCATGCTGAGTGGCCTTTCATACCATGTCAGTACAGGACTACACACAAGGAGTGTCCTGTGTGTAGTCTTGTATCAGTTTTGTTGTGAATAATGACTCTTACCAATTCACTTCTACTGCTTTTGTTGTGGTGTTTGTAGACAAATTTAACACCAAACCATGACCGTCTCTCGGACGCAGAAGCCTCCTCTTTCCTCAACTATCATGGTTGGATGTCCCCTTGATGTTTTTACTTGCATATAATTGTCTAGTCGAATTAATTTCACTCCTTCAGGCATCTGAAAGTTGTACCCTAAGAATGAACCAGACTTGTGGAGCTACACAATTGTCTTCCTTGATATCTAGAATGGCTTATTTTCCATGATGTCCCACCAGAAAGACAGTTGTTACTGATAACACAATTTGTAACAGAGACTAACTAGAACTTTTACTGCTCACTGCTGCTTACCATTCTTCAGCCATGGAGAAATCTGTTCCTGGAAGAAACCTTTTAGCTGGTTTGGACTTCCCTCTTTATCTCTAGGAGGCAGCGCGGCAGATTGATTGCTGTAGGAATGAACATTGAGCTGATAGAGAACAGCACAGTAAATCAACTCAGATGAGTGTTTTTTTTTTTTTTTTTACCCAAGACCACTGCTTGTAAAGGATATGCACTATAACCACACATTTCCTAGAAATGATTTAGGTTACTGCTTCTGTGTACGTTGTCTTCTATTTTTTGTTTTTTGTTGTTTTGGATTGAGGGATATGATTCATGATGAAGCATGGGATGAAGAAATTGTGTGTTGCGTCTTTAAATAGGGTTTGTTTTCTTGCAAGTTTGGGCGTATGTCAAATTAGTATGTTTACACTTGCTGTTTTTTTTTTCTTCTCTAAACCATTTACCCATCAATCAGAAATGTTTGTTGACAAACTCTAGATTTTACTTAGTTGACTGGTCGTCACAATTTTGGTTCGCTTTCCACAGTAAACTCGCTTTGCGCTTGCCATCAATCCAGCCTTGAAATAAACAAATAGTAGCAACTTAAACAAATATGCTTAGATATTTAGTCAATGTTTATTTAGATTCTGGACCCCTCTTCAAAGTTACAATCCTGACTTATCTGAGAAATCAGTCAAATTTACTTTAGATATAGTGTGTAGATCATAAAACAACAGCTTTTAATTTGTTTTCAATTAAGCTAGCAAAAAAAAAAACCCTGCATTTATGTGCACATACATCTGATAAAATCACAGTCAGCCTGAGGCTACTAATCAGCATTTTTTGAATATTCCCATTTGCATAGCTTTTATTTTGTTTGCTTTTTTTAAATTTCAAATTTGTCTTAACATATTCCTTTAAAGGGGATTACTTAAGTAATCCCCTTTAAAGCTGCAGCAAAACAACTGAGCTGCATGTGGGAACACTGCAAGGAATCAAGGAAACTTTGGCAACAATATAAACTACCATGACCTTCCTATGCAACAACACTCAATTCTTCAGTTCTCTGTCTGGAATTTGTCCCATTGAGCTGGATTTCTCAAGATGCATTTCATCCTAGTCAATTACTGAATAGAAAGAGGAGATGTGGATGATGATGTTGATTTTCTGTTCTGCTTTAGAACTGTAGTCTACTAATGGTTGTAGTTTGGCAATGACGGCGGAGGAAGTGAAAGAAGTCATTCGTTTACTCCAAATGTGTTGGCCACGCTTTCAAATATTGAGCAATAAAAGTCGGAGCAAGAGGAATGTTTAAGGCATTTTATTGCCGACAAAAATGCCGTTCGGCTCGGCACTTTTCTCTTTGTAGCTGGGGATCTTTGTTTACAGCACAGAAAATTTCCATCAAGCCTTCATAGCTTCCAGGTGCTGGTGCATCATAGTCATCATGTGCATCATGGCCAAACGTTAGTAATTGGATAAATTCAGATCCAGTTGTTTAAAATTTCAACAGAGACCTCACTTGTTTTTTTTTTATTTTCCATTTTTTGATGTTTTTTGACCTAAATAAACAGAGAAAAATACCCAACTTCAATCCTGTGGACAGTAATAATGCTGGCATTGTGATAACAATCGGTGGAGTCAAAAACAGAAACACAGAAGCTCCCTGGTCTCATCAACCCAATGTGGACAAATGCCATATTTTTTACTGTCTGTAAGCTCTTTATGCCTGTTCCTTCCTCTTTGTTTATTCTCATGTTTCCACAGTTAGCACTGAGGGACCACCATCCTGCCCCAAAGGCTGTGACCGATGCTCTGAGTACAATGGCTGCATTAAATGCAACCCAAAGCTCTTCATCTTCCTGGAGCGCAATGACATCCGTCAGATAGGAGTGTGCCTCCCCTCGTGTCCTGTGGGATACTTTGGCATGCGGAATCCAGAAGGCAACAACCGATGCACACGTGAGTAATACTTTCAACACTAGAAAACATGGAAAAAAAAAAAAAACTCTCCCGAAAAGAGCCAGATGACCCTAAACAGGATATGAGTGGGCAAAGTAAATGTGTTGACATTCCTATACAGTCCTGCACAGTCATGAAGGTTTCAGCATGCTCATCTCTCGATAATTCTCAAATTAGACCTGTGGAAGACATGTGCTTACTATTGACTTGTCATATCCTGCTTATGTGGGGATTTTAGTGGTTTATACAAGAATTCTGCCCAAGTTTTGGCTAAGGTGCGTCTCTTGTTGCATCTGCAGATGTCTTCATAGAAACTATGTTCATTTATTTTGAATAGCTTAGGCAGACATAGAAGATAAATGCTTATTTTGATTTTCTATTTCTTTAGTTTTAGGTTGCCATTTTGATTTATATTACACACTTCACATATAAGCACCACCTAGACAAAGATATGTTCAACGGAAATAAAATAAATTAGTTCTTACTATAAGACGAAAGATGTAGCAGACGTCTTTTCTCCATAACTACCATCTTTACTGTACATTGCAGCAAGATAAACCTGAACCCTCATCCAGTTTTACTTTTGGAAAGAAGCCCACAGCATAAAGTGCTTTTTTTTTTTACACATTTTCATATTTTTTTCTTACTGTAAGTCCACCTGGAGAGTTTGTTGCTGAAAACATTAGTCTTACCTGACCAAATGATATGGTTCAATAGAAAGTTTAGCAGACTCCACATGAGTGTGACGGACAGAAAGGGCTTTCCTCTGGCATGCCTCCCAAACATCCATTTGGGATGTAGATAGCTTATAAAGGCTGTTATATAGACCCACTTTGCAGCACTTTGCTAACATTAAACTGTAAAGATTTTTTTTTTTCAAACTCCTTAACCCTCTCTGGGTGGAGTGACCTCATCCAACCTTGTTTGTCATAGTTCCAGTTTAACTATTGTTCTGACTGTGGTAATGTGCAATTTATTTTATTTTTTCTTCATTTTGAAAATTCAAAGATAAATAGACTCTGTTCTTTAGGTTAGATCAAGCTGAAGAAAAAATATATAGAATTTCACATATACTGTAATCACAAAAACATTTTAGGAATCATAAAAAGACCAACACGTGTGGCAACACTATTTCTGGTAAATAGTCATTTTCCCTGTGAATAATAGTAGTTAAATTTAAAATTGGGTTTCCCTAACCCTTTTAGTGAGTTTTTATGTTGCTGCAATAAAGTAGTAATTTATATTAAGGCTGTTGTCCCTTTATAAGGAATGGAGAAAAAGCAATGTGCTTAAACTCACCAATTACTAATTGAAGTTAAAAAATGTAATCCAAAAAAAATAAGTCTAAGCATCTAGACTTTTCAAACATACTCTGGAGGGTGCTGCAATTTTTAAGAATTAATCACGTTTGCAATGACAAATATTTGTGAATGAGGAAGATGTTCTGTTTTAACCTATTACACAAAGGCAATACATAGTGAGCATAGTTAAACAATTGATTGTGAAATTGCTTTTATATTGCTGCTTTTCCAGTTGAAAATACTGGCATAAATACATATTACAGCTATAAATGTGCAAAGCTGCAGGAATGTAAGGATTTAAATACTCCTCTGCTCATTTACAGGGTGGTTAAAAGGCCAGCTGCACTCTCACTACTTGATAAACTTCTTTTTTTTTTGCCTCTCACGGCATTGGCTCCTGTGCTTTTAGGTGAAGGGTGCCAGGAGCTTTGTCTGATGTTTACTCTCACAAATGTGTGGATTGGACTAAAAATCCCAATGAAAAGACTTTTAAGAGTTTGTTTTGCAGTATTTGTTTGTTTTTCAGTTGGCTCTGATCTGCAGGATTTTAGTCAGGCCAGGATGTTTGCTGTGTTCTCACTATAGCAATGCTTTGAATAATATGCAGTCACATACAGTGGCTGGTTTGGATTATGAGGAAAACCAAAAGTGAAGCTGGTTTCCTAATTATGCATGTTAAATCATAAAAGAATGAGATAAATGCTACTTTGAGCTGCTTTTATGTCGGCGGATTTTGCCTCCATATGAATAATAGACTATATTTTACACATCAAGTTAGATTATATTTGATAAATAAGTTAATGTAATGTCATAATGGTTTGCAGACAAAACAAAACTCCATAAAACACATTCTTTTTGTTGTTTTGTTTCAATTTTGTTGCTCAAATGGTTAAATTTATCCTTTACATTCTTTTCAGAGGCACTTAGTGGTAAACTGGGGTTATTATCCAATCATCTGGCTTTTTACATGTCATCTTTAAATGTAATATTAGCAACATTAATCTTAAATTATCATGCTAAAAAGATTGTTTATGTCAAATTTAGCTGTCAAGGCTTGACAATAGTAATTGGAAGCAAAAAGGAATAGCATTAAGATCTCACTGATGGATCATTTCTGGTTTTGGCATCACAGCAGCTGCAGAAAATGTAGCCTGTTTTAAAAAATACATTTTTATCAGTGTTTTAGAAAGTTCATAATGGAACTTTATAAAGTACTTCGTAATATCTTATTTTACTTTCTTTTCATTAATGTATCTACTCACATTTATTTTAAGAGTAGCATTGATAAGTTAGTAAATGACATAAAAGAGGATTTTTTTTTCTATATTGGGACCTATCCTTCCCAATATGTTAAAGGCACAATGACCACCACAATGACCACCATACTGCCACCACCGTCTTTGGCTGTTGATATGATCTTCCTTGTCTGAAATGCCATCAGTTGTAGCCAGATGTAGTGGGACACACACCCAAGGAATATTTTATTAAATCATAAACACTGTATTACTTTTTGAAATCTTTTAACCAACTTCGTTTTTTCAGACAGGTGCGATTTAAATGATTTCTAGATTCAACAAGTCAGACAGTAAGGCCTGAGTGTATGGAGGTGTCAAGTGAAATTGAATTTAAAAAAAAAGATTAAACCACAGTTCATTCATCATTTAAAAATGACACAATTACAATTTACCATTAGATCTGACTGTGTTGGGTAAAGTACATGAAATTCACATAACTTAATCACAGTTGTATTTACGTATGTATGCTTGACAAAACATATGTATGTATGACCCAAATTGGATAAAAACAGAAGAAATCTGTAGATGATAAATACTTTGACACATATTTTCTGGAGTCTGGACAATGCTTCTTTTAGCATAACGCTTTGGGATCATAAAGATATTTCCATTTTTAAAGACTAACTGAGAGGCCAGCAGGAGTATTTTTAATATAGCTACACAAGAGAGTGAAGTGTGTTAAGGGTCAGATTTGAGGTACTTGTGGTCACGTACGGTTGGAACGGTTTTCAAGTCTGAGATATTGAGAAATCACCTGTTGTGAAATCTGCTATAACAGATTCTGGCAGCGTTTATTTAAACTAGTTAAAAAAAAAGAAGAAAGAAAGAAATCAGCCCTGTATTGGATGTGTTTTGAAAAGGCAACTCTAGCTACTCTGAAACAATAAAATCCTGTGCATTTTACGAGTACTAATAAAACTCTTTGAGAAACTAAAAAAATCAAGGATTTTTTTTGTATTTTGTCTTAAAGTTTGAAATGTTTAGACTGAATATTTCATTATCTGTGTTTGGAACTGAAAACATCCTGAAACTGATTGCTTTGAAATTCTCTTTCTTTGTATGTTTTCAGAGTGTAAAATTGACAATTGTGAAGCATGCTTCAGTCGCAACTTTTGCACAAAATGTAAGGAGGGCTTGTATTCACACAGTGGCCGATGTTATGTCAGCTGCCCTCCAGGCAAGCACACCGCCAATAACACCATGGATTGTGATGGTGAGTGAACATTTACAATTTTTGCATAAAACTTACAAAACAACGTTGCCATTTCATCTTACTTATTTCTCGTTTAGCCATTGTTTGAGACAATATCCACACTCTAATTTCCTTTTTAGTGCCAGAAGCACTTACGGCCGAAATACTTCAAATGCCAAACTTTTTTGGCATTGTAAAAGTAGTCATGCACTTTGAACCTTTTCACATTCGACACATTACAACTACAAACATCAAAGTATTTTAATAAGATTTTTATGTAATTGTTAAATTGTTTTTTTATTTTTTTATTTTACAAAGAATTCTCTGAAAAGTGTGTAATGCATTTCTATTCAGCCTACCTAAAATAAATACTCTGTAGAGCCACATTCACTGCAGTTACACCTGCAGGCCTTTTAGGTACCTCTCTTCCAGCTTTTTACAACCAGAAACTGTAGTTTTGATTTTTCTTCTTTTCAAGTTTAGTCAGATTAGACGATAAGAGTCTGTGAATTGGAATTTTTAATACGTGCCACAGATTCTCAGTTACATTCTGGTTCTGAACAAACCAATGTGTTGTAGTTTTTGCTGTATGTTCCCCAAGAAGGCAAACCTCCGCCTCAACTGTTGTACAGCCTCTAACAGCTCTTTATTCAGGATTTCAGTGGAAACAGTTAAATTGTGATCTTTATGGCGAAGGTTGTGAACACTTATTGTGATTTTCTGGTTTTCAATTTTCAGTAAATCCACGAAACCTTTTTCCATATACTCATAGTGGGGTATTTGTGTGGAGAATTTTGAGGAAAGAGAAAATGTCGAACATTGTGAATACTTTCTAGATGTCCTTAAAATACTTTGAAGTCTGTTCTTATAACTTGGCAAAATGTTAAAATGCTCCAGAGACATGAATACTTTTGCAAGGCAAGTTATTACTAAGTTTAACTGGCTCTGCTCCTATCCATAATTGTCACATGCAGAGTCTGCTTAAAGACAACACGTTTTCAGTTTCTTAGCAACTACCCAAACCTGTTGCTCCCCTGCTATAAATCCATCCACAAATCACAAATTGTTTTCAGATGTGCAGACTCCCTAAGCTCATTATCCTAAGTCAAACCTACTGAGGTGTGAAAAGCACAGAAAATATGAAGCGAATGTGAGATGCTGAAGATTTGAACCCTTCACTCAGCTCCTAAGTTTTTTGAACATATATAAATATATATGTATATATATATATATATATATATATATACATATTTTTGTCCCAGGTCATCATGCTTCAGAGTGTGAACTAGGAGAGTGGAGCCAATGGAGTTCCTGCATGAAGAAGAACAAGACATGTGGATTTAAGAAGGGCTCACAAACCCGGGTTCGTTCACCCCTTCCCCAGATTCACAGTGTGGACACCTCCCCTGCTTATGTGCCCTCACAGACCTGTGCTCCAGAGACAGAAAGGAGGAAGTGTGTTGTGACCAAGACGCCTTGTCCTAGAGGTAAAAGACACAATTAAAAAAGCTGATTCACAAATGAGATTTTTTTCCCCTTGAACATATGAGCAAATGAAAGTCAAAATGTTCCTTAATAAAAGCATTTATTAAGGAACATTACTCACTTTTTTAAAAGGTTTGCACATTCACAAAGTGTATTTTTGACTCGCAGCATGTTGGTCGGGCTTGGTTTGGCAGAAGACAAAGAAGGTTACAGAATCTCCTGAGCTTAGCACGTATAAACAATAAACTCAATCCACCAGTTGAGCAGATGAAGGGTGGACATTACGCACTGCTGAGCTGGACGGGGATCTGAAAAACTAGAGAAAGGGCTGTTTGTTTCTGAAGACCACTGAAGCGAGAGGCTTTCATGGCTGCACACAACCGCTTGCTCTCCAGCAGGTTAACAGTCATTCTCACAGTTTAGTATACTTTAACTGCTGAGGCCATCAAATAACAACTCTGCATATAAAGTTCAAGAAAATGCAGTTTGTTTGTATGAGAAGCAGCTATCACACCTGGATTTAGGTTCAGACTTGACTAGGCCATTAATGAATTCCCACTGAAAGACTTATGTTCTTCAGATCGTCCCACCTGCTGCCACGTATGTTGGATCTTAAGGTCACATTTTGATGACACATAGTGTCTTATAAGTCTACTGAATATTTCCCTAAAGGTGGTCAAGATGGGTTTGTTTTATTTCTTGAGAAAATGTGAGAAGATCTTTGTGTTCTTTTTGAACAGTAGTGGGTTTTGCCAAGGGTTTCAAATGTGCCCAGTGTTGTTCTTTCTGTTGGACTACAAACATTTAATGTGATTTTAGGAGAAATAGTAGGCCAGTCATTCCTAGGATTCACTACTACTCGTGTGTCTCACTATAGTCTCAGAGCCAGAAAAAAAGCCCTGCAATTCTTATGAATTACTGATGAATGTTCTTGTTTCTCGTTTGTTCTTACATTTCTTTAGATTAGGATATGAAGAGTTGCTTTTTGAGAGTTTAAGTCACTTCATGGTCTCACTGAGGTGCTATGTAAGTTACATATTGATCGTATCAGTAGTCGGTCCACTGAATTTGAAAGCAGCTTTCGGAAAAATGTTGAGCTCATTTGTGGAACAGTTTTTGCATTCCTCGGGGTTTCTCCTGTCAAAATGTTTTTTTTTTTAAATCTTTTTTGAAGATTTGAAAAAGAAGAAAGTGTGACACTAAAAGCAAAAACAGAAAAAGTCAAATACTTGTTTGCTGCACTTTAGTAGCTGCTGCACCTACTTATTTAATTTCATTGGATTAGATCTCTTCAATTGCAATAGGATTAACATTAATTTGAAGTTATTAGCAAATCACCTTCTCTCTAAATGCCCCCACATGTCAGTTTCTTTTACATAATGCACCAATTTTCACAAGGGCTAGAACAGTAAAGTTAGTTACAAGGGCAAACGGAACTTTAAATAGGGAGTATTTAAAGTCTTTATTGGACGGTGGCACGCTTAGGGGATTTCGGCCACAGCAGCAACGTTGGCTAACAACATTTGCACAGTGCTGGCAGCAGTACAGATGTTTCAACATGTAACAGATGGCCTGCCCCGATACACTGTATGTGAGTAAACATGGGGAGGGCTTGCATATTATGTTACCATTCTCTAAACTTGGAAAGTTCCTCTCGGGTTCTGGATCTAAACAACAGAACATGATCTGACAGTGTCCCGTACAGATCTGCTCGGATGAAGGATTGTAGTTGTTCATCGAAGAGCTGGCTATTCACTGACTTTTGACTACGAGGTATCAAACACAAGAAGCAAATTCACTCTTGCCACCTCTTCTAGGAAAAACCTTCGGCTTTGAGTTCGAAAGAATACTTAGCGGTGAAAAATTGCAAACTCTTTCTAAGCTTTATGCAAAGCTATTTTATAATTAAGAAAATAAGAATGATAGAAGAGGTTTCTTATGATGCATATAAAATCCTAGAAGCCTTACGGATTACGTAACAACCAACTGTTAAAGTTTAGAAGCCGTTTTTTCCCCTTAGCCTCATCTTGCTAAACTTCTGCTAAAATGCACGGGAATGATTTTTATCGGCTGGATAATTCATGGGTGATGGCACTGTGACTCCAATGAACAAGTTCATGTGGGTAAAAGAGCGCAGCTGTGGATTCATCTGTGGGAGCTGGCTGGCAGGCGGGCTATATAAAACACAGGGGGCAGATCTTGTATAACATTAGTGATTTAGTGGCCTGCAGATCTCACGCTTTGTGTTGATTTGGCTGTGATTTCCGTCCCCCACCCCACTGTTTCCTGAAGCTCAACGAAGAAAAAAAAAGTCTCACGCGAAAGGATTTGCTGCATGTGTTATTGCATTTGTCAAGCAAAACTGTTTAGCTTGGATGGAGAGAAGGTGCAATCAGAGCTGTCATAAACTGATGGAGTCCCCCGTCTCTCGGCTCCATCAGCGATTTGTTAGAGACCTAATTAAGTCCTTACACAGTGAGTGCGTCTGCTAGTGTTTTTGAAATATTTTCGAGGACTCTTCAAACATGCTCCGCTCTTGCTCATCATGTTTAATTTCAGCTGTTCATGCTTAGTTTTAAGGGCTTGTTAAAATAGTGAGCACAAAAGCTCAGTTTATGGATGCAACATTAATGAAATTAAAGACACTAATGATTCACATTCTTTATGGAATCTTGCTAAATGTCAGTCAGTTCACCAAATGAGTGATTAGCTGTGTTTATTTTTAACAAATCAATTGTAGCCAGAAAATTAGCATGGCTCAGATTCTTCTAGGTTTTAGTTGTAAATATGCCAACAACGATGTTTTTCTGGGTCAGTGGCAGAAATACAGGTTAGATTTTGTGACCAATATTTGAATGCTCACTTTGCCATTAAGCTGATTCTGTTTTCTGTGTAAGAGATATAAATAATTACTTTTTTTTACTGTTGTAAATAAACATTTTATAATATTTTATTCAATTTTTTTTCACATATAAGCATTTGTTTACTTTACAAAATCGTACATATAAAAAAAAATAAAGAATGTATTTTACATATTTTATTTACATATTTTACATATTTTATGTAGATTTTCTCTGATTCAGAGAATCAGATTTTTTCTGGTTCATTGAAAATCTACAAAAATATGGGACAGAAACATCTGTAAATAAAACCCAGCCAAATAGAATGATGACATATCTCCTTTACAAGGCAGAGAATATACCAAAGCTAATTTTTATACACCTGGAAATAGAAGCATATGCATCATTTCACAAGATTATTTTTTTATTATTAATGGTTCAAAGTAAATAACTGAAGTCTCCAATTTAGCATTTGAGAACAAAAAAACTATTGATTTGCTATTAAATGCTAAAAAAGTTAATATTTTTTGTCCCTCATTTCAGAAAGTCAATGTCACAATATATGCATTCAGTGATATTTTCCCACTGTGTGCAATGAACCAAAAACACATAGGAGTTTCACTTTGTGAAACAAGTGACAAAAAATAATGAGCATGTATATACATATATTTTCATTTTTTTATTAAAATTTTTTAGATGTGCTTGTAGATTTTGTGGTGTTTGTTAGCACTCAGGACTCAGGAACAATCAAATTTGATTCAGTGACTGTTAGACGTTAATGTCTGTTTTCCACTTTGTAGCTACTATTGAAGTTGTCACTGGCCTTCGCTAGGCCCTTGACATTTGTCTCATTAAGTGATTTTAAGTGATTTGTAAAACAGAAAATTGCTACTTCACTATCCATAGTGCTCTTGTAAACCTTTAAAATGGTCAGCTCATCCCACTTCTGAACTGATGGTGTCTGAAAATTAACTACAGTGTGGGAAGTCTGTTATTTAGGCTGTGATTATGCCCTTAAAATCTGTGACAGGTGTGTACAAGAGCTAAAGCAGAGAGTAGGGCGTGCACGGTTTGAGAGTGTGTCAAGTGGGACAGAGGAGTGAGTAGCTGTTGAAATTTAAATTAAACAGACCAAGAGACCACTGCCAGATCGGTCCCATGTGCTACAGGACAGCTGGGCTTTGAGTTCACTGCTAATGTTGATCCGTTGCTATAAAAGTTCTGGCTTGTTGATGTTAAAGAGATGATAGTTTTAATTTTCTGTGACTGTCGGCAAATATACAGCATTCAGAGTTGGCTATCTTCCTGCAGGAGTGAGATTGTACAGTAGTGGAGCTCAGTTGTGGAGATGGTCGCTGCTGCAAATAAGCTGTTAATCTAAGAAATAGGTTCTTATTTTAATTACAAATAAACAGGTCCCTGGTTAGAAATGATACAATATTTGGAGCCATCTAATATATATATATTTTTTCACAAGATTCAATTGCACTAATCTAAAAATGAAGGAGAGACCGCTTCTGAGGGAGGACTTAAACATTTACAGTAATTGAACAATCCAACAAAGCATATCATGTCTTTTCTAAGATTTAGGCAGATAATTACTGTAGTAAGTGTTGCTTTAGCAACTGATTCTACAGTAGCTCCCATTCCAAACATTATTCCAGAAATGTTGCTGGTGTTTATTTCCTGAGAATGTGAGTAATTCATCCAGACCATTAAAACATAGAAGCAAACGTAATTGTTGTGGTATTGAGTTGGATCATAATCTTTAGTATTTCCTCCGCATATTCATTTAGAGCTATTTCATTTCTGGCTTACAAAAACTATTTTCCTCTGGCAAGTCCTTTCAAACTGTTCTTGACAGTTCATATGACACAATAAGTCACAATAAGTTCTTATGTCATGCAGCTGGTGTCCCAAAATTCCCCCAAAACTTATACTTTTTTGACCTCCGCAGGTGTTACGCTCTAGGAAACCCAAAATAAACTAAAACTGCCACTGCCAATATGTACTATATTAACTGATTGAGGAAAATTTTCCTAAATATATAGGTACAGATTTCAAGTATCAGTCTATGGATGCTGTAATAGAGTGACCTATATTGGCCTTGCACATCTATTACATACATTTGCAACTTTTTTGTGGTGCTGCATTCTGTCATTTGGATATTTTTCTTAATTGTTAATGAAAATTCATCTCCAAATTGACCAAACCTGGGACAAACAATTACAGAATGTTTCCGTCTTTAAAGTGCAATACATTATATTACCCAACTGAAGAACTAAAAGGTCTGTCAGACTGAGAAATTAAAAAAAACAATCTGCAATAACCTGGTGGCATAAATGTGAATGTTAACTCTGTTGAATCACCTTTTGATTCAAGTCCAGCAGTCAGCCTTCGGTAGTAAACACTGATGTAAACACCAGTGCATCTGACTAAACTTTCAGCTCTCCTTGAAGGCTTTCTTGCACCATTTAACTAAAGCTATAGATGGACAGAAGATGATAAAGAATTTAAATTATCTAATTATACAAAAAGGTAAATCAAGAGGCACAGACAGATATCGGTTAGGGAGTCTCCAACCCTAAAAGAGTGGCAATTTCTGAGTAGTCCTGTGTTCTTCGTGTGATATTGGTCTCACATTTTATCTAAATGTCTAAACTGAAGAGGGCTGAAAGACATAAGCACTTTTTAAAGGTTTTTGTCATGTCTAAAATCTTCCAAGGTCTTGTGGAAGAATCTATCATGGGCTTATGAAACCAAACTACTTGAAGACTTCTCCCCTCCATATCAGCAAAAAAGCCCTATTTGCCATAGAGACAGGATTATGCTATGGGTGTATCTTTTTCTCTTAAAAGTGAGGGAACTCAGAACAGTTCTAAATACTAGTCAGTTTTGAACTCTCAGGTGTGCGCTTAGGATCGAAGAAGCTGTGGACAAGATATATTCTCAAAATGTAACTTTACTAATGGATCCTGCAACCTTTGATGAGACATATTAACCAATTGTTGCAAAGTCAAGATGTAGGATGTTGACCAAATGAAAATTCTTCAAAGCTGAAACTGAATCAAAAGGTGCCTCAACAAAGCATTGGTTGAAGGGTTTGTACACTTCTGCACCCATTTTGTTGTATTTTTTTCCTTTTTTTTCATTTAAATTGTGCAGGATGTCATATTAAGGTTTAAAATAGATTTGAAATTATGTTGGTCTTTTTTTTTTTTTTTTTTACAAAATCCTGACATTTTAATAGGCTTATCTAGACGTTCAAGATCAAGCGGCCATATTGATGCATCCGTTATTAGTTATTAGATTCATTCAGCAATTCATGTTGCTCTTTTGACAGCAGTTTCTCCACAAAACACAAGGTGATGATAATTGCCTTTTAAGATTCCTGTTGGAAAGCAGAGTGATCAATCATTTTGTCTGTATATTGTCATTTCAGACAAAAAGAATAAGAGCAACAGACAAGATGACACAAACAGGAGAGAAAATGCACGTGGGAGAGGACGAGAAGGCAAAGGAGGAGGTGGAGGGGGGAAGCGGAGAAAAGGCCAGAGCAGGACCACCACGGCTTCCACCGTCACAACCAGCGCCGTCACCTAAACTCTGAAGCCTGCTGGGTGAGGACAGGAGAAAAACTGAGACGGTGCCTTGCCCAGCAGCACCAGAAAACACAAAGACATGAGTGCAGAGGGAAAAAGTTACTGCTGCTATGCTGCATTGTAGAAGATGCAATGAGAACTGGAGGACTGCTTCAACAAAAAGGTTTTCTGAAGCTTTTGGAAAAAAAAAATAAAAATCCTGCGGATCTTGTGTTATTCGGACAGCCTTGCTGGTTTCCATTTGAAATCACAGTTGGATAGCGAAGCCACATTGCAAATTGTGGTTTGGTTTGGTCTGTGTCATAAACTGATTGTACTAAAACTCTTGGACAGGTCTTTCTTTTCAAAGTGCAGCATTAAGCAGGAAGGTTGATACTTCATGAAGATTTTCTAAAGTCTGTTTAGGCAGACAAAGTGTATAATTTCCAGCCTGATTGTAATCACAATCTGTATTTCGTTTGTTTTTGTATTTTTGGAGAGGTGTCTGATGGAGTTCCTCAAACGTCACAGCGCATGATGTGGAGACAATGAACAGCACCGTTATTTTCTGTAGGGAGTTGAAACAAAACAAAGTCACTGGAAATGAATCATGGCTGCTGAGGATCAAAAGTCATTGGTGAGCACATTTGAAGGCATCTGGTTCAAAACCAAGAATAACCAATCATATCCTTCATATCCATAACCTTCTGTGGCTTCTAAGCAAAAATACAATATCATTGCTTTCTGATTGTTTTAAGTGAAATATTTTATCTGAATAAAAGAATATCTGCACAAGAATTAATATTTGCATGATACTAAGTAGCATTTGTGTACAAGTGCATTTGTGTGCATTTAAATCTACCTGAAGTATTCGTGTTTGCGTAGTTTATATGCATATCTGCACGGATTTAAGTGTTCGACGGATCTTTGCTGTGTGAACATGAGTAGTCAACGTTTGCACATACAGTTTGTCTTATTA
The DNA here is from genome assembly GCF_051168715.1 of Poecilia mexicana. Lineage (NCBI taxonomy): Eukaryota > Metazoa > Chordata > Actinopteri > Cyprinodontiformes > Poeciliidae > Poecilia > Poecilia mexicana. The sequence continues at coordinate 9,394,165 of NW_028263385.1, forward strand.
CTCGTCTCATAGACTGAAGGAACTAAGTCTGGAAAATAAATGGAAGGACATATAGACGCACATTAATATATAAGAACCACACTTGCCATTACACTAGCCGTCAAATAAGCCCTGTCAATAACCAGAATGTAACATGGTCTGATGATTTTGCACAACTGTAATGTTTTCCTACTGCTCATATTTCAGAACAATCACAGCATTTTACGTTTTCGAAAACTGACTACATCGCATACACGGAATGCTTTTGGTCTTTCAGTAAATATCTGAAGATGCTACATGGTACTTTATTCATTCTTTGATACTATGGATTGAGATATGTAATATGTCAAGATGTGTTTACCAGTATTAGTATCATTATGTATAGCTTTTTTTCTGTGAAAGCCTGAATAAAATACAGATGACGCTGGTGATGCATCAGTCGTACACTAGATATGCTTGTAATTTGTGCATTTGCCTTGTGATTATTCTTTTTAGAAATAGCAAGTTCCTTGAGTACAAGCCATAGCTGATAGAGGAGTTTTTCTTAATACGTTCATTGTTTTTAAAACATTTGAACATTCAGAGGAAGGCAATGAACTGTCAATCAATTCAATTTGAACAGATTGCAAAGATGCTTTGAGTCTGTCAGTCAACCGTCTCTCATGGGAGATCAAAATAGAAACGTGGCTGATTTTGAGACCCTTGAGGAGGTTAAAAGATTGGAGGACAAGATCAGTTTCACATCAGTTGAGCTGCCAAAATTACGGAAATCAGGACCGATTAATCTGTGCACCTCTGAGTGGATTTCCATTTTGATTTTGCTTTTACATTTTAATGACGGATCATTTGACAAAACTACGGCTGGTTTAACTCTTTGTCTTGCTGTTTTTTGTTTCTGCCCTGCAAAGTTTTATTCTTTTTTAAATTACCTTAAGACACAAGACTTCGTTTTTAAGTTCCCTGATAACTAATGCACAAGATTGTCAAAACCTAATTTAAAAGTGGATTAGTTCCACAGTATCAAACAATACATTTCTTTTAATTTCACAGACTGAAAACAAATGACAAATGCGTAAAGATTTTATAATTCAGATATTTTTAAGCTGAAGTGTTAATCAGAATTTTATCAAATCAGCAAAGAATGCAACTAAAATCCTCCTGGACCTTCTGTCTCATCAGCATAATACAAACAAAAAAAAGCCTTGTCTTGGTAAAGTTTGGGTACAAACATTCATCTTGGGAGGTGGAAGAGCTCAGATGGTGTGATAGGATGCTCGGGATCACCGGCCAAATGCTGGCGCCTGGGCAGGGGGTCGTAAAAGCAGAGACAGAAATAAAAACTAATGGTGTGTCATGGCCAGATGGGAGGGGGTGTACCACGTATTGGGCCCGCAACAAAACAGCCGTTTCTCATTACCCAAAGGGAAGGCAGGGAAAATGGCAAAGCATACACCGTAAATTACACATTCATCGCTCTTCCTGACCATAAATTTTTGCCTTGGCTGCACTGGACGGAGCTCTCTCTCACCTCCCACTCGCACTCTCTGTAGTTTCTGGTCTCTTGTTCACCACTCCACAGTTTTCCAAGCAAAACGTTTTGGTAAATCCTTGGAATATCTGGATGCCATTGATTTACCAAGGCCGCAGATGCAGAAGGATTTTGTCAAATTCTCTCCAAGTCCTGGTTTGTCCATAGAAAAAGTTTTATGGCCATCTTAGGTCAACAAGTTCTTGTCCTTATTTACCTCTAACAACTGTGTTGAAAGATCTTTTCTTTTAGGGATCTCCATGTTCTGTCCAAATCTAAAATCTTAGAAAGTGAATATGGAAGTAACTCTACTATATTTTGTCCCATTTCAACCACAAAGTTTAACACACAACTTAGTGTTTAAACAGCAACATTTGATCTAAACCAGGGATTCAAAACTTGGGGGCAGGCCAAGAGAGGCAATCTGCGTTTTTATAAGTGACACAATCATAATGTTTTCCAGTTATAGAAAAATAATTGTAGACTAAGCCCAGAGTAATGTCTACTTCAAATATTTGTTACTCCAAAGCTGGACTATTGTTTATTATGAAGAATCCTAAAATGTTTCTTAAAAACCTTGAACCTATCCTAAATGCTGCTGCAAGAGCTTTGATAAGAAAAGATTTCGCTAATTTTAGATTCATTTCATTGGCTCCCTGACAAATCCACAGTATACTTTTAAATTTTCCTCCCTGCATGTTAATAATCAAGCTTTACCATACATCATTAGTCTGATCGATCAATATGTTCCCAACGGAGCACTTCTCACTTACTGGTGGTTCCTAAAAAAAGAATAAAGGTAAAATGCTTTCATCTATCTGCTTTGTGTCCTTTAAACAGCTCATAGTTTTAGTCCTTGAGGAAGACAAACTGTCTACTTTAAAATCGCAGCTTTACACCTTCCTTTGTGATAAAGCTTATAGATAAAGTGGCTTAAGTTATCATAAGCTATATTTAAAGTTATGATGCTAAAAGTTCAGGCTGTGAAAGGGAACATGCTGACCACCTTTCCATACTCTGACACTTTGTCCTACTCTCAGATTATACAGTTTTTGAAGCCTTTGCTGACAATAACTTTTTGTTCTGTTTCTTCTTTCCATAAAAATACAAATTCTAATTACATTTTCTTACACACAGAAATTGATCAGACATTTGGTCTGTTTACCAGTGACACAATTCTGGAGGGGGGCATTGACTGAGCTACCCCCCCCCCACCCCCCCTCAATACACCTTGCTCAGTCTTATTGTGTTTATGCCTCTCTCTCCTCTAGACAAAGCAGCTGACATGATGCCACCTGTCAACTATTCTAAGGGTTTCTTTCAGTAACTGACCAATCAGCAGTCGCAATTTGTCCCGAAGTACATGCCCTTTATCTAGAGATACTGAACCTCCATCAACATTGCTGGAGGTTTGTCATTGCTAACGCGGTGCAGTCATAGAGATTTCAAGGAAAAAGACAGAAAATCATGGTCCAACATTGTCAGTAGGGAACATGCAATCCTGACAGCAGTTACCCAGAGTGTGTAGAGGGTGGAACACAATTTATTACATTTCCAAAACCCAAATGGAGTCTGGAATAATACAAGAAATGGATCACGGCATGTGTGATAGCTCAACTGGGGGTGAGGTTAACTGGTTGAAACCTGTGCGCACCGCAGATATTTCCAAACTGTAGGTGGCTGTGTCAATGAGTGTTGAAAAATGCTGCCTGCGTAACCAAAAAAGTGACGTTAGAGTGTTCTTTATGAATTTCGTTACATTTTTGTTATTTAAAGCCAAGGCCATTGTTTCTTTTAAGAAGCACATTTCAGGTCCATTAGTCTTTTTCACAATGTCACATCAGGCCTTTTTTTCCTATTTTATGTGTGCCAGCATATTAGCTCCACCTTATACCAAATTAAGTTTTAGCCACATAAACAAGATGTTTTTTTGTTTTTTTTTTTGAGTAACAGCTGAATAAGTAACAATGTCTTTAATTAGCCAAATCCCTGGAGGAATTGCCTTTAAGACGGTTAATATTAGACAAAGGATGTAGTTCTAAGTTTTTGCAAAGAGTTGTAATGTGATGGATCTCTATATAATTCCACAAACCTCTTCTTCCCAAACACAAGGTAAACTCCTTATTTTATAATTAACCAAAAAGTTCATCAAATTGAAACAAAAGCTGTGACATTACAGCTGTTTGATGAGTCACAAATATGTGACTTTTTATCAGCCACATATTTCTGGTCTTCTAAATTAATCTGGAAATGGAGTCAAGACCCTTTTGCGACTTAAATCTAACATTTTTAGAAAGCCACAAAGCTTGATTTACACTGCCCCCTTTTGGATATATCAGCATCACAAGAGAAAAGTCTCCGACAGATGAAGAATATCCAAATGTTTGTGTATATTGGATAGAAAACATGACTTTATGGCGTAAACATAGTAATCTCTGCTATGGTGAAGCATAAATGTTACTGATGAAATATTTGGCTACTTTGAGTGAAACAAATATCTGCCTCTAATGCATCCAAATAGATCTAGCTTTGGATGATTGCAAAACTTTTGTTAAAAAAAAAAACATGGGTGATAACAGATGTTTAGTACAATGTTGGATCACTTTTTTGAACTCTAGGAGAAAGAAAGACCAAAAACATGTTTTAGTTGAATGATAACCGAGAAAAAAAAAAACAGAAAAAAGAAAAAAAAGATGCAATTATTATGAGTCAGGGATTTGCTAAAGGTCCAGTTGCAGTGAGGACTGAAGACAACACCAGCTGGTGTAAGGACCCACTAAGAGCTGAAAAGAACAGTGAATAAAGGGAGGAGTGATTGCAGTATAGGAATCAGGTGGGTTATTAAATGAGGCAGTCCGGTATATTGAAAAGACATGGAAAGATATACAGCATAAAATACAGGGGGGAAAAGTTTCTAGACAGACTTTAAACTAAAATAGGAACAATGAGGGAAAAAACATAGTATTACCACTCACATCTAAACAGAAACATATTTAAATACAGAACAGATGTACTAGGAAGAATTAACTATAGAACACCATCTGAGACCAAACCAGAGCCACAAAATTAATCCTAATATAATGTTAAAGTAACAAGAATCACAGCAAAACAGGAAAAATAATATTTTCTTAGAAAATATTATGCTTGATGAGTAAAAGGAGTAAATATTTCATGCTGAGAAATTATTTTTGAAACTTCATCCAACCAACGGTCTCATTTTTCATAATTAGGTTGTGTAAGGTTGTTACTAATTTCAAGCAGTCAAAGGAAAAGTAGTTGGGATTCTTCCTAGACAGCTAGCCACTCTTTCGGGCATGCATAATAAATGAGACACAACCAGTCACATGATATACACTCTCAAGGGCAAGTAGAGGGAGTGACTGACCTGACATCCATTTTTTGGGACCCTGGTAAAGAACCTCCCTGCCCCCACCCAAAAAAAAAAAAAAAACAAAAAAAAAAAAAACAAGGACAGAATTGAATTGACTGGAACTGAAACAAGCCACGCACCTTTTAATTTTTCAACATTAGTTTTGATCAGTTTTGAAAATTATTGCAATAAAAGAAATGTCCACCAGAGGGCTCTATTGGGACACAAATGATCTAATCACCTTGCAACATCCCAAATCAGGCATTCCAAAATCTTAACAAAACCTTGTATTTCTAAAACAAATTACAAATGTTTTATTTATTTAATTTTTTTATTATTATTATTTACATTTGAAGGAACACTGGGCAAAAAGATTAGATTTAACATGAAATGTCAGTCTGTATTTAAGTAGAATCATGGTGAAAAAAATCTATAAATACATTATTATTTTTCTTCCTATAATATTTTAAGTGATCAAAATGTAAATGCTTAACAAGGATGTTTTTTTTTTTCTTCCCCTCAGTGTAACGAGACATTTGCTTTCCTCTGGTGGCTTGGCTGTTATCATTGATGTGTGACTTTCATTTTCTACTTTCTAACTTTCGTGACACATTCCTTATCAGTTTGTCACAAGATTTGTTTTACCAATAATGTCATTAAGCACTTGCAGTTTTACTGACCAAACATTTTAAGGACATGAAATCTTACCTTACACAAACCTGAAAAATTCTCACAACTTTAAGAAACAGCTCATTTAAAATCTTTATGTGTTGCCTTAGCCTTTACTTTTTCCAAAATATTATTTGTAATTATGTATAGCTAAAAATACATTTAACATCTCATATCCATCTGCAGTTCTGCTAGCACATACAGAAAAAGGTTTTCTTTTTGTCATATGAACCAGATTACCACTTCACAATAATTTTGAAGCTCTCTGTCTGTCTTTCAGCTAAACCCATCAGACACTGAAATACAGCTGATCATCAGCAACCATTCTTCAAACTTTTTGCATACCAAACATTTTATCTCCAAAGCAACTGCTCTAACCAAGCAGACCAACTGCCAGGAGTGAGCAACTCCATGGGAATATAAATGGAAAGCCATCTTGAAATAAAAAAAAAGATGGCATCATCAAATTTCAATTTTATTTTTTACCCTCAGTTCACCTCTATGTTGTAAACCCTGCAAATGCTGAGATATTTATCTGATTGTGGACAAATGTTATTTCGACTGAAGCAGAAGCTTTTCTGTCAACAGTTTTGGCTGATTTGATTCATCTTTCACCATTTTGTCATCTGGCTTTAAACCATGAAACAGTTAGTTTTAGTTTTCCTTTGATTCCACATCAATATAGCGTTTTGGTTCCAAAACCGCATACAGCTCCACAAACGTGCAAAATGTGCATGGAGAGAGTTAATGGCACCAATACAAACAGACTGTGTGTGCTGACACATTTTGCAGCTAATGTGCGATTTGGAGTGTGGGAGTAAAATGCAAGTGAACAGAAGTGGAGTGTAAATGTGACATTTACTGCATAACCAGTTACCATGAGGTAACAGATTCCAATACCTTTATTTTTCTATTTGCATTTAAACATAACATGATTAGCTATGAAAAGAGTCACAGATATAAGGCTCTTCAAAGGTTTGTTTCAAAGGAGGTCATTTTATTGTCTTCATTAGTAGTTCTACAGGCTTTCTCTTGCTTAGTCTTTCAGGAGTTTTATTTTGGCTTTTCGGCTGTGCTACCATTCCCTGTACCAGACAGTGACAGCATATTGTGTAAAATGTGCTTTTAAAAAAGGAAGAAAGTAGAAAAGTGAGGGATACATTTTTTAAAAAAGTGTCCAGATTATAATATTTTTTCTTTCTTTTTTTTTTTTTAGAAAATTAAGGAGAAGTTGTGAAGGGACTTAACTCACATAATCACATTCATCTGAAAACATTCCGGGGTCGGACTAAAGATGAGAGGAACAGAACCTAACAACTGAGGGATAAGAAAAGCTGAAGAAATACTTCTCACAGTCACACTTCCATCTTCCAAGTAAAGTTTAAAATTAAATCAAGAATTATGTACTACTTTTGCACGTAATTTTCACATTTCTATACAATTTATGACAGTAAAAACATGCAGAGACCCGACAGCCACCAATGACAGAAACTTGGATCTGATCTGAGCAGCACACACATCCAACCCTGAGCTCTGGAAAAACAAGGATTTGTTTTCTTGCTGAGAGCACGCATTACAACAGTTTGAAGACCTTGCCACAAGCGCAACTCCTTGACCTGTGCTGGGAGTGAATGAAAAGGACAAAAGCCAGGCCTAAACCACAGAGGCCAACTTCAAACCCTGCCAAAGTCGCCAGAACCACGTCAGCCCTGCATATAGATGGAGTTTTTGAAATTGCTGATGAACTCATAAGAGTGTCAATTCCTCTGATGGCGTGTTCTAATACACATTCTATATATATATATATATATATATATATATATATATATATATATATATATATATATATATATATATCATTATCTAAGCTGCCCATGATTTAAACATTGTGTTCTCCCCATCATGCAATGCCTCAGGCTGCAAACATGCAGTTAGCAAGACAATGAAAATGCTAAATTGCCATGAAGAGTATAATATCGCTGACATTTTGGGTAAGCCAATGTCTACTGAGGTTTTAAGCAACAGACGTGGCTGTGGTGGACCGGAGCACTTTGTTAAGTGGACGCCGAACACAAAGTTGAAAAATACACAGGCCAGCAAAGAAAAGAAAGAGGAAGTAAGGATGCACAAACCTGACTTTGTGTTTTATTGTTTGACACGTGGCAGTCTCTTTTCAAAAATCCTTCATTTTTTTATGTAAAATTCCTCAAATAATAGCTATATGTCAAACTTGTGATTTAGTGGGTTAATTCTAAATTGCTTTGACCCTCCCTGTCAACCACATTATTTGATCAAATTAGTGGCTAAAGGAGAGATTGATGCAGTCTAGTCTGACCTAATAAAGTTAAATTTCAATCGAGTGAAACCATCAATCTGTTTACAAAAAAAAAAAAATTAATTAAAAACTGAAAGTAGGAATACACAGATATGAACATTTTACTTTTGGGAGAATAGAACCAACTAGAAACAGACGGCAACAAAATAAAAAAAAATAAATATTGGTTGTTCATATTGGCCCAGTTTTATTTATTGGACCGATACTAATATGTAAAAAAAAAAAAAGACTAATATTATCCAATACCAATGTAGGTGCCAATATATTGTGTATCCCTACCTGAAATACCATTAAGATCTCCTTAGAATTGAACAAACAGAAATACAACACTCTGAACCAATCAAGTGCGGACCGATATAATCTATACTAGAGTTCTTAAAATCCGGTGTCATGCAACCTTTAGACGTTTCTCTTCTTCAACACACCTGAGTCAAATAATGAGGTCAATAGCAGGAGTCTGGAGAACATGACTGCATGCAGAGGAGGTCATTGCAATTTGATTCAGGTGTGCTGGATCAGGAACACATCTCAAACTTTCAGGACACCGACCCTCAAAGCCTGGATTTGAAGACTCCTGAGCTGTGCGAATTACAGATTTGATAACGCGGCTACTGATTTGAGAAACCTTCTTCATGAAGTAAAAAAAAAAAAGGGAGTATTCCTCACTTGCCTAAAACTATTATAAATATTTTGTCCACAAAATCTTCTAATGAGCTGCATGTATTATCATAGTCCTTCTGCATAGGAGGGAAGCGATTAGTTTATCTTTCATTTCAAAAGGTCAGAAATAAAATTAATTTCCACAATATTTTCTCTTCACATGGTAAAAAGAGGTTTGAGTGCTTGGGAATGTTGTCCACCTGGGGAAATAGTTTGTGAATGAAACCAAACACTTCATAATAAGCTCCATCTATTAATGGAAACAATTACTTTTATTCAATATCTTAATGAAGAAAGTATGTCATGCGACTGCAGAATCATATCAGCGCCACTGGGCTCCCTGCCATTCAGGACAGATAACATAAATCTCATTCGATTTAGACACGTCTATGTATGATAGATAAGCTTATTAAACTTTAGTGTGTTGAACATGATGCCGTAACACTAACTCCAGTTTAATCAAAACATTAAAAGTCATTAAAACATCCAAACATTAAGTGTTTGAGGTTTAGATTAATCTAATTATGTAAGACATTAGTGCTCTTAAGGGACTGAAAAGACAATGAGCCCTAAAGTCAGTCTGAAAACCTTGAACTCCTTTTAGAGGAGCAAACTTAGTTAAGAATGTTACTTTATTTTTTTTATAATTTAAAATATCTATATATAGTTTTATGATTTGAAATTATCAAACGTTAGAAACCTTCACGTGTTCAAAAAAATCTGAAACAAAACAAGGAAACTGTGAAAAAAAAAAAAAACTGTGGCAAAAATAAGCCTGAACAATAAAGCTGAACGATGAGGAACGGCAGCAGAGCAGAGCAACGATGTTCTGGCATTTAACCAAACCAGCTGGGCCCATTAAATACTGTGGCAACCATCAACCAATAAACAGCAGGTGAGTGCAAATTATTGGAGGGTGAGACGATGGGAGTAAAACTGCCTGAAGTAAAAAGGGAGAGACAGAAAAACTGAATAACACACTATATTGGGTTTGTATCATATGCATGCTGTTGCAGGGAGGAGAAGTAGACAAGCATTGAACTAAACTGATATGAGAGCAGAAATCTTTTCATGGAGGGTTTTATAAAGGTCTGATGCAATCTGATAACCATTAAAGTCTCAGCTAATGAAACTTCTAAATGTTCCCTTATTACTTTAGACACTCTGCTTTTTACTCGTCATTACAAGTGCAGTAAGTTAGTTTGATTTATTAGTTACTTCTAATAGGAAATCCCTTTTAACATACTGTCTACAAATTTCATTAACAGTTGATTTACAGATTGGTTGTGTTAATAACTTACGGTCAGTTTCATAAATATTATGATGGTTGAGTATCTCTAACTAGGAATAAATTATTGTTAGAGTTTTGCAATATATTGAGTTACTAACATGGTTCAGGCACTGATGGACGCAGGGACTGAGCAGTGAATTCAGAACTGGTGTTTATTGAGGGCTCTGCTTTTTCACAGTGAGATAGGCCAGGGTCAGAACCAGGGAATCCAAATCCAGGTCAGGCAGTTCCAGATCTCTGGGTCAGACAGACGGAGGGCCAAAAGCCAAGAGGTCCAAATCCGGTGGAGTAGGTCAGGATTGGGGACAGGAAGGGCAACAGGACAGAAGGGGGAAGACAGACAGGTTAATAACCAGGCAAATCCCTCTAGTATGTACAGCAGACCTGTAGGTGTTACCACTAAGGGTTTCCACAACAATCTGATGCTGTGTAGGAGGAAGATCTGTTCTTATATGGCAACAGCTGGAGATCAGGGTGGTGATGATCAGGTGCGAGTGGTCACAGTTCAGCAGCAGCTGTGACAATTACAATCATCAGTGAAAGTTTAATGTGTGGAAGATCACAGACACGACAAACCACAATGAATGCACACACTCATACCTGAAGACAACTATAGACCCAAGAGTCATGTTTTGCGACTGTGGGAGGAGTACTCAAATCTACAGATGCATGGCGAGAAAATTCCAAAAGTCAGTAAGACTACACGGACAGGGATTTGAACGCAAAATGTGAGTTAACTGAAAATAATAGTATCACAATATTTGGCAGTAAAATTGAGGCTGCATTTTCCCATTGCTAACCCCTAATCATAGCACTGGTAAAGAAATTAAACTCCTTTTTTTTAAATATAGACACACTGACATCACTTCCTGTTGGATTTGACTGAAATTGTTAGAAAGTCCTGGAAAAGACAAAATAATTCACTTCTTTTGATTGATTGATATACTGATGAATGTATAACATGGATTGTTTATTAATACACTAATACAATTTTACTCAGTGATAACATCTTAAACAAATTTAAGATTATTAGATCTTTCAATCAATCAATTAATCAATCAAATTTTATTTGTATAGCACGTTTCAGCAGCAAGGCATTTCAAAGTGCTTTACATAATTAAAATAAAAACAGCATGTGAGAAAGAGATTTAAAGAAAAACATAATGAAAATGTAAACAGTGAGAAAGAGAAATAAAAAGCTGTAGAACTTTAGTTGAGACGCCGTCAACTGGGACTCCAACCCTTTGTACTTTAGTCAAAACGCCGTTTGACAAGGACTCTAACCTAATCATTGGTAGCTTTAATAGATAAACCTGATTATGAGACATTGTTTTCCCTTTTTATGTTCGCATCCTAAATAAGAGCCATATAGATTCATTTTAGATTAACAGTGGTGATTAACAGCTGGTGAAGCTGAATAAAACAGAATCTTTGAACCATTTGACCAACTTACAGAAAATCTAGCAATAAAAAGATCAGATATATATATATTTTTTGTCTTGGACATATTTAGCATGGAAAAACGAGAAAATGGAAAAGGAGATCCTCATTTAAGACCGATCATATGATCTGTATAACCACCGCCATGATTGTGTTGCTTTTAGAGTGTGTGTCCTGTCTGACACAGTTCATTTTCAGCCTCTGACCCTTCATGTTAGCCCATCATTTCCCCTCTTGTCCCTTCTTCTAGTAAATCCAGAGGGGGCCGCGTGTTAGCTGACCCCCCTCCAGATGAAAGTGCCATGGAGTAACTCCAGATGTGAACATCCTCCCTCTCCGTCTCTCTCCTCTCTTTCTCCCACACTCATTTCTCTCTCTGTGCTCCACCATTGCCCTCCCCCACGCAGCTATGACTTTTCCATCTCCTTTTTTGGTGAAAAAATCTGAAACAGAGGCAGGGAGGAGGACATTTCGCCAACAGCCGACAGGAGAGTGGATCTGGTGTATGTGCACTCCATCAAGGCAGGAAAACAGTCGACTCAGCATAAACAGGAGTGCATTCATGTCCAGTCAGGGGCAAAACGACACACATGCGCTTCTTTGTGTTATGTATTTTGTACTTGCACATACGATTATCTTAAGTGTGTGAATACACTCGCTTTTTACTTCCTGCTAAACATGCATGCTTTCTCTAACACCTTCTCTCACACACACACACACAATTTCAAACCCCCTCTCTCGTAAGCTGGACTCACACACACTTTCTTTCCTAGAAAGACATTTTGATCACTCCAAAGGGGTTTTCTTTGGCTTAGGCCTTAAACACAAGTCACCAGAAAGCCATGCTGGCTTAGTCTAGCAATAGATCTTCAGCATAACCACAACATCTAAAAATATAAGAAAGCTGTAAACACAAATCAGTCAGTGTCACTTTATTTAATTGATCTTTAAAAATAGAAGCAACAATTTATCCACAACAATCACAAACTGATTTACAGTAAATTAAAAAGATTATCATTTTGATGGCATATTTTTCATCTTCAAACATGTATTGGAACAACTCTGACTCACCAGCATCAAAGCTGAAATAATCAAATATTATAACTGTGCTGCTGTGTATTTGCCTCATTACTGATTTCTTGTTGTTTTTTTTTTGTTGTTGTTGTCACACTTGAAAGTTTTAAACCATCAAACAAATTTTAATGCCAGAGAAAGATTACCAGACTAATGATTAAAAAAATCCAAATGATTTCATTTAGAAGGGATAGAAGCTATGCATACCAACCCACAACTATGTTAAAAATGATTAGCAGCCCCCCTTCAGTAATTATAAATCTACTATGACTAACAAAACTTTTGGAAAGGCCAAGTTAGATTTCACTAGCCACACCCAGCCTTAATTGCTGCCTGACCTGTATGAAGAATAAAAACACATAAATAAAATATCTCCGACAACATAAAGTAGGATTAAAAAAAGCTCAAAATGCAAAATGTAAACAAAGGCATTGATGTCCATCTTCCCACGATCCATAAATGGATAAAACATGGAAAGGTGGAAATTGTTCTGAAAAGTGGCTGGATGGCCAGAATTACTCTAAATGCCCATCGGTGACTCATCCAGAAGATCACAGAAGAGCCTAGCCAACATACAAAGTTAGTGGCTTCAATTACCCAAGTTAATTTCCTTGTTCATTATTTAACACTAAGAAAATTGTATCAATAGGAAAGTTTCAAGGTGAAAATCACTGGTGATCTTTCAGATCTCATCCGCAAAAACAACATCTTCTTTCCCAAAACATTTAGGAAAATATTCTGTGGATTGGCGAGGCAAAAATAGAACTCTTTGGAGGATGTGCATCCTGTTACATCTTTCATAAAAATAACAGCGTCTAAGAAAAAGAACAGTACGCAAGCAGTCATACATGGTGGTAAAGTGATGGTGAGGCTGCTTTGTTGCTTCATGACCTGGATGACCAGCAATAAGTGATGCAACCATGAATTGTCTGGACATCAGTTTGTCAAGTTGTGACTTTAAAAGCACTCTTTGGTTATGCAGCAGAATGGTAATCTGTACCACCCAGTATGCCCACCTCTGAACGGCTCAAAAAACAAACAAAGCAATAAGAAAGGTTTGGAGTGGCCAAGTCAAAACCCTCAATTGAATTGAGATGCTGTGGAATTAACTTAAAAAATAAGTTTATGCTGGAAAACCATCAAATGTTGCTGAAATAAAACAATTCTGCAAAGAACCGTTGGACAAAATTCCTTGAAACACTCACTGCCTCTTAATGCAAATGCATGGTGACAGTTGCTGCTACCAGGAGTTACAAAGCCAGTTGTTAAGTGTCCACTTTTCACAGTGTACCAGGTATATGGAGTTTCTACCTCAATAAATAAAATTATGATGTCAAAACTGCCTTTTCTATCTTTTTCCAAAATAAGAATTTGGCTTAATGACTTAAAATGTGTGACAAAACACAAAAAACAGAAGAAATTGCTAAGAGTGCAAATAGTTTGATGCAACACAGTAATTTTTGACATACATGACTGTAGCTAACAATAACAAACCCAACAAATTAAGTAATGAAACAGTGGCAAATGAAGGCATGCATACTTTTGCAATGCAAAACAGTTTTGCATTTTCTTTCAAAGTTAAACATACTGACTCTTTGTGAACAGATAATAAAAATACACATTAAAATATTAAAAAAAGAAGGCAGAACTGAACATTTATGTAAAATAAGATAGGCAGACACATGGCAAAAAGAGATCTGTTGCTTCTGCCATGTGTTTCAACTGTGTAATTATGTGCACATAACAGTAAATAATGAAAGCAAAAAAAGCACATCTTTTCCAAAGTGCAAATGAAACGTCCTGAAAACCAAAAGCTACCTACACCAAGAAATCTTCTACATGTTTTCACTTTAAATTTAAGGAAAAGTATGTCCAATATTTGGCCACTTTTTACAAAAAGTGTCACACCTCCTTCTGTGTCACTGTATACAGTAACCTGTTCAAAATGCATAAGGTAAGGCATAAGATAATAAAGCAATAAGAGAAAGGTGATAAAAAGCAACATTCAAAATGTATGGACCTGCAGTTATAAGAGCATTAGAATAGTAACTCCACCATACAACTGAAATATAGACCGCAGCCATTTTTATACTATATCAGTGTTCTTTGTCTTTTCTTTAGAGCCCTGAAGTAATATTAATTAAGACATTTTTGGCAAAGTGGCAAGCATTTGCAGATTTTCACTTAAACACTAAATAACATAGAAATAATGTTGGTAATAAGGCACTCAATCTTTAACTTTCGCTGAAGTACGCAAACAACATTGCAACATCACGATTTTGCACACTAACATACGTAGCTCCTCTTACGCGACAAGGCTTTTGAGAAACTAAAGTCTTTATGTTAAAATGACCTGAGGCAGAATATTTTTAGCCTGCTACCCTCCATGGTACATCTGGGTTGTTTAAAAAAGCTGCTGAAGAACAAAAGGAATGGTGAGATCAGGTCAAGTAAGTGCTTTATAGGTTGCTGTTGCAGTCACGGCACAGGATCTTGTCGCCATCAGGGAAAAAGCCAGCGCCCACGAGTGAGATGGAGCACTGGGAGCAGGTGAAGCACGGCTGATGCCACTGACGATCTTCAAATGAGATGTACTTCCCTCCTCCAAATCCTAGAACAAGAAGTCTGGGGTTTAAGAGATTGCTGACTGATCTTTTAAATGAGTTTAGTTGCACAAAGGCAGACTTGGTCGTAGTGAAGTTTGGGCCAAATAAGCATTTTTCTGTTTGAAAAGATCTAGAATGGGTTCTAATTTTTATGTTATTTGAACAACTGCTTCACAGTATATGTTAAGCCCTAATGAAAGATGAGGAAAAATTGTTGTGCTATCTGGAATCAAAATATAAACATCGAATCTTTTTACTTTTCAACTAAATAAGCAGATAAAAAGCGGGGGGAAGTTATCCTTAGTATCTTTGAGTCAAGATCAAACTTTCTTGAAGAACAAACTTTCACTGCAATTGCAGTAGTAGAAACTTTTAGCCCTGACCTTTGGAAATAATTCAAGTAGTTGTCCTGTGTCAAGGCTTTGTTGCTGTTATTTTTATTCCTATTTGTGCAACTTTATTTTCAGTTTGTGCCACTAAAAAAAATGCCTACGTTTTCCCCATAAAGCTCAATCAAGGTTTATCTCTGAGATTTTCCCAGTTCATGCAAAAAAAGTTCTTCTAACCTACAGCACACCAACTGATAAAGCTTTCTTAATTATTAAGGGACTGTTTTTGACTTTCACAAATGTACATAAGTGGATGAAGTGAAGTACTTTCATCTTGCCTGTAATTGGTTTGCTGCAGGCCTCACACTTCTTGGCATACAAGCTGCCAAAGCACTTCAGGCAGTAGGGGCTGTCATCTCTGGAGGTGAAGTGTTGACCCGCCAGCTGCGTCTTACAGTTTGTGCACACAAAACACTCCTTATGCCACGGCTCATCCCGATAGGTCACACCACCTTTAGCCAGGGCCTTAACAGAACAAATGTGGGATCATTTCTCACATGGGTTTCTGCAGCTTAAAAGTTTTTCCTCTGCCTTATATAATGGAAACCATGTTATACTGTAGATATTTGACAGATTTACAGACCTTTTTACAGCGCGTGCAGCGGGGAGCGAACTTTTCCTCATAGCAGGGCACACAGTAGTGGTCGTCCTTGTCAGGAATGAAGGACTTGGAGCCAATCGGCTGTTCGCAGCTGTGACAAATGAAGCAGCCCTCGTGCCACGTGGAGCCAGCATACTCCAATTTTCTTGTACCTGCAAAAAAAGGAGACCGACAGGAATGAAATATGACAGGGTGTTCACTTAAAATGGGAAATAAGATACTTGATTGCACAGCAGCATATAAAAACCCTTGTATTTCATACTCTGATTGAATACGAATACCACAGACTCATGGTTCTTTTCTAGGGCAAGAAAGTGGCAGCAAGCTTTAAACAAAAAAAAAGTAATAGTTTTTCCCTCTGTGACGCAAGCCAATTGATCTTCCTGTAAATCCCCTGGATGTTGAGTTTATTATGCTGTGATCCAGTGGTTTATGTGGGGCCGACATTTCCACAGATTGCTTACGTTTCAGTGCTTCAGACTTTCTGTGCCGCACTGCTCCCTAATCAAAAACATGAAAATAACCTGGAAAAGTCTTTCCAGATTATAAACTCATGCAGGACTCACTGTGGCTCAAGGTGGATAATAGAGCTGTTTGTTGTGCGCAGCTAAAAACAAGGACCAGCGTGAAAGTCTAAAATCTAGTTTCACAACAACCGCAGAGTGTTCCTCAGAGGTGCAAAAGAAGAAAATGACATACTCCTAGATTGTTATGTATTTAAACATATTTATTAATTTGAAAAATAACACACAAAAACCTGTGCAGTAAATAGTTTCACATTCCAAACTTGAGATACGTTTTTAGATGGTAGTGATCAGGGACGGAAACACAGTCTCTGTATTTGTCAGAGGATTTGACTCCAGGATAAATAGAATATCACTGACAATGGGAGCATTTAGGCAGCTCAGTCAAATAATCTTGTTAAAAGCTTCTGCTAAAGACGATTTCACAACTTCCCTGTGAGTTCATTTATGCTTTCGTGTCAGCTGGAGGTGTGAATCTGCTTGTTGTACATTTTGGGTCCTGGCTGGATATCAACTTGAGAACATTAACAGTGGGGAGCAAATTATGAAGTGACTCGGAGAAGTTAAATCACTTTAAATACAATAGTAAAAAAAAAAAGTTCATGTAGTAAACATGTAGTTGTGATAGCTAAGGGGTTCCAGCATTACCTGCTGCGACAGGTAATGCTGAATGAGTTTGCGACCAACGATTCTGCACACAACATCTGAATGCTGCAAGAATTCATTTTGTTTTGCTGAAGTAAAACAGAACAAGTCATAAATCAATATTCTGTGTTCATGTTTTCAGCATATTTTGAAAGAAAATATCTAATTAATCTAAAAGTTGACACCTTATAAAACAATGATACCACAGCAGAAACTTGGGTCGTTCACACTACAGCACCTTGATAGTCTTAAACAAGAAGTAAGTAACCTCTTTTTTTAACCAAAGAGTTATTCTTTTACCCCCATGTTTACTAAATAAGATGTATCTAATACCATGAAACAAAGAAGACAATAAAGGTAACTGCTGAACCTCAATAAACAGCTGCTATATAAAATATGTCTAACGATCAGCAGCCTTACTTCTATCTTTGGGTTTAGGCCCGAAGAAAACATCACATTTTAACAATGTCTGTTTCCCTCTGAGTAAATCAGGAAAAAGAATGCACTGATCCACTGTCATCAAATTCATCAACATCACTTATTAATTTGGGAATACAATCCTGAATATGTTTACCCTCTGATTCAGACACATGATCTTGATCTGGTCAGGCCCTGGAGCGCTTTATTAGGAAATTATTTTCTTGATGTGATTTTTTTTTTTTCATTGTGGTTGCATGACTTAATGGGTGTGTTTTTGTTTTCATGTATTCAGTGAAATCTATGCCACAAATCTAGTGCAGACATAAAAAACAGAGCATGCACAAAATAATGGCCAAAAAGCAGGGCAAACATCACAGTTCTGTGAAATGACATCAGTAGGAGCATGACTAAAGGTTTGACTGTTTTCTGCGGTATCTGTCTTTTCCTGCAAACTTTTCCTAAGATTGCTGGAAGAGTCTATGTTTGACATAAAATTTCTACAAAATTTTATCAGCAGTCTCTCTGAATTTGAGCCACTTGAGCTTTTCTAAATAAACAGCAGTGGAATGGTTCTGGGCTCTGCAATGTGCTGCATAACTGACTTCTTTATCTCCTGTTGTCATTAGTTCTGCTTGTAGGCTTCCATACCCAAGGATTCAGTTTATAGACAACAAGTGATCCAGAGAGACAAACGGTTACATTCATCCTTGGCACCTGCTTGTTTATTATTTTTTTTCCTGTTCCTTTTTTCTGAATTTTCTTCCTCTCACCTCTCTGTTTCATCTAATATGCAACTACTTTCATTCATCGCTGAACCCAGCTAGATACCTCTCTTGTATTTTCCGAAATCATTTGCCTACTATCATTCGAGTTTGCATACTACATGGTATTTAAGAGGAGGAACAATGAGGCTTTGTACATGAGGGAAAATAAAAGTATGCATTGTAAAACAAATATTTCCATAAGTTCCCAAATCTTTTTTTTTTAATGGATTTATGGCTTTTTCTTGTTTAAAAAAAAAAGACCAAACAATTTAATCAGATTTGCGGGAAAAAAAACAAAACAAAAAAAAAAAAAACAATTGCTATATCTATTTTCACCTTCACCTGGCATGACGATCTTGTCACAGGCGACACATTTGGAGGAGAACTCGTTACAGTAGCAGTCGTTGCAGAGCAGCGCGTCATCCTGGCTGGTGAAGGGCTCATCTGCCAGCGAGCGGTCACAGCGGAAACAACGGAAACAATGCTCATGATAATGTCTGTCCTCGTAGAAGAGCTCCTAGAAGCGGAAAGGGAAAGAGACAATGAAGAGAGTGGAAGTCATTTTTTACAGCTGTAAAAACTCCACAGATATGAAGTCTCCCCGTCAGTAACTTGGGAATCAAACGGGCCAAATAAGGGAATGACAGGAAGACATAAAGTAAACATGGACCCATATTTACAACAGGAGCAGAGAGGAGTTTTAAAGTGACAGCCAGATTTCTGCGCAGAGTGCCAAGCGAAACAAGGCGAACCTACAGTGCCTTACAAATGAACTGAAATCCTTGGAGCTTTTTTCATATTTTGTTAGGTTACGACCACAAGATTTAATGTTTTTTTTATTGGGATTTTATGCAACAGACCAACACTAATTGCCACAAAGCTGGGAAGAGGGTTTACAAAAACAAATAGAAATGTAAAAGTCATGGTAAGAAAATTTGTCTTCAGCAACTCTTTGCTCCTAAATAACATCCAGTCAAGCAAATGCCTTCAGAAGTCTCCTACTTAGTACCTTTCTGCAACTGAAACTCAGTTCAAGTGCAGCTGTTCTATGAGAGTCTCAGAGATTTATTAGAGAACATTAGTGCACAAACAGTACCATGAAAACCAACAAACACAACAAGCAGGTCACGGGAGAAAGTTGTAAAGAAGGTTAAAGCAGCTAAGTTAAAAAAAACAATTTCCCAAACACTCTGGACAGCTTAGAGCACTGTTCAGACCATAATCTGAAAATGAAGGGATTAAGCTACAGCTGAATCTGAACCCAAACTGACAGGCTGGGCAAGGAAAGTACTTATCACAGTAGTATTCAAGAGGACCATGTCAACTCTGGAGAAGCTGTAGTGATCAATAGCTCAGGTAGGAGACGAGTCAACCACTCAACAAAGAGTGGCAAGAAGAAAGCAACTGTTAGTAGAAGTACATAAGAACTCCTGTTTGCAGTTTTTTGAAGCCATGTAAAGGACACAGCAAAGAAATTTACATGAGGTTTTTCATACATCCTTTTTCATGTGCAATTTTTTTCATGTACAATGTAGCACTGCTATATACACATCTGGTCATGCCAGCATGGAAGCCTTACCCTTGCATCATGGCCAATTAGCTCTTTGCATTCATCACAGGTGTTTGAAAACAGACTGTCGTAACAGGGGATGCAGTATGGGTTGTCATCAGATTGGATGTACTTGCGGCCGTACAGGGATTCTTTGCAGTTATCGCAGTCGAATCGGTCAGCCATTGTAGTTTTCTGAAAACCTGCAACCCAGAGAGAGGAAGGTCAGGACAACAGTGTTTTAAAAAACAACAACAACAAAAAAAACAGATGAAAGAAAAAAGTAAATAAATCAGAAAGATGCAGAGATGAGGATGAGAAAATGTGGAAGTAATGGAGGAAGAGTCACAGCATCAGCAGATGCTATAGCAAAAATATTCGGCTGTTCTCAGCTTAGATGAAACCATGACCAAAAATGGAACCTAATGAAAATAAAGAATAAATATCTGCTGCTAAAACTACAGAAAGATCAAGTATTAATGTGTTCGACTGTCTGTGTGTCTTTGTAAATTAGGTGTTGAATGATATCGTTAGGTCAGAATCTCTTGCTCGATACTTCATGTGGTTTTACGTATCTAATGCCTGCAGGGAAGCACACATAAACCTGACTACTTGATTCAGTAGAGTACTTGATTAGTTATAGCCCTAATATAAATACCAAGATCCCTGAACGAATAGCTCCTTTTCAGAATAAAGGTAAAACTTCATAATTCCCATAGATTTAGGGGGTGCATGATCCACCATCCTTGTTGGCCCCCTGACCATGACGGAGCACACAACAAAGTCACAGAATAACATTATGAGAGTATTACAGCAACAATATCAGGTTGCCTAAGCGTTACGACATGGCTGGAGGGCAGCCCGGTGATAAGTGATCCGGTCCTCTGGCAGAGCACACGGCTGGATATCCATTCCCACCACCCAGGAATAATAATCAACACTGATATAACAATCAATCAAACTTCAAACCAGACCCGTGCTGCCCATCTTACACACTCAAGGGTAATACACACACAAAAGCACACCAAGGGGGCATGTAAACACACTCCCACACAAAAACACACAGTGACATAGGAGAAAAGGAAAAAGAACAAAATGAGAAAAATTACACACAATCCATCATCAAACAGAGAATCAAGTTTCTGTATGAGCCTTCTGCAAGACAAAGGCTCCTAATGAGTCGGGGTGAGAAAGTCACGATCCAACAGAGTTTACCTGCTCTCAGCCGTTACATGAAGCCCTCTGACAGGCTTTTTGCTGTAGAATGACACATCTTTCCCCAAGGCACTTTCACCCCTTTCAGTGACCTTAAAACATTAATTATGAAGTCTAAACTCACGACAGCCCTGCAGCCCAGTGTTTATAGCACCGTAGCTCACATTACTACAGCAACATCTCTAAGTGTACTCAGAGACTTGGCTAAATACATCACAAATATCTAATCACTCATGTTACAATATCCATCTGGAGGTTATGGCTAAATATCTGAGAGAGCAGCTGTGGTTGGTCTGTGAAATGTAACATTAAGGCAATGAACTTGTCTGCATGTGTTCAACATCCGCTGAATTTCACAAGTCCATCCATTTCTAAATTCCAGCAATGTTGCAACCATAAGCTCACATCAAGATTGCGAAGAGATTAGATCAACAAGGTATATGCCTAAAAAGGAGAACTCGGATCATGTTGTAATCAGCAGTGCCAGGTAAAAAAGGTACAGAATGTGCTGTCTGCGCCTGCCGGGTGAGCGAACGAGACGAGGCATGACTCACGACGACACAAAAGCAACACTAATTTTCAAAGCAAATTGTTCTGCTAAGATATTTATTACCCTCTAAATGTGCATGTATAATTTACGTATCTGCATGCCAGAAATGCTGCCAGTGTGAGTTCAGAAACTGCTAAGTAGAGACAATTTTACATCCTAGCACATGCTACTTGATATACGGTACGGTGAAGAATAATTGTTCATCATACAGATGTATTCTGTGTTTGCTTTTTGGCCACACCTATCAGATCATAAAACTAAATTTACTATTAGACAGATTTGGATAGGCTGTACTGAAACTGTTTAGTTGTGCTTCCGTACAATAACAATAAAAGCATTCTGATTCTGACAAAAATTACCAGAGTAAAACAGTTTTCAAAAGGTAATTGAATTCATACCTACTCAAAATAACTTGTTCTATATGAAAATATAATACTGCCCTGCTCCTTCTTAAATCCTGAATTAACTGTAATTAAGCACACGTTTATAGTTTAATTGGACAAGCAGCACCCATGTCTGATTACTGTCTGACTGCCACCTGTAGAACTACGAAACCAGTTAAAAGGAAGATGTTTCATAACATGAACAAATCATGTTCTGACTTCTGTCTGTTACATCATATCCAACATAAGACAGCATTTCAGTAAAAGAAAACACAGTACTGACAGCCAAACAGTTTGGTGGTTTGTCATCCTGTGGGAATGCTTCAGAACTGAAAGATTTGTTAATGAAAAAAAAAACTTTGCTTGTAAATAATGAATAATGTCTTTTCTGCTGTATTTTGGTAATGAAGGGTTATCATGTATTGGCACAGAGTTGCATTTTGTAGCGCAATCAAACATGATCACTTTCAGTTGTTATGAAAATGTTGCACATATCAAACTTGACTTGATTTTGCATCATAGCCATATCCGATTCCTTGAAATTGGCTTGTGACTCTTTAAGAACCTCCAACCTTGTCCAACTCTCCCTTCATCTTGTTATCACAACAATGCTTCTTTCCTGACATCCATTGATGCCAAATGTTCTTCAGAGCTCAACAGACATGCATTTCCATCACGTTTACTTGTTGCTGCTGCCGCTAGTCTGGTGGAGCCGTGTGAGGGACGGGTGCTCTGTAGGGTCAAAACTTGTCTGGGGATTTCAAGAGTAATGTAAACAACTTCTTTTCACCACTGCAATTGGTGGTACAACTACTTTGTAGGGTTAGGAAGACGTTCATTGCATAAGGCCAGACTAATGTGAAAGACTTTTATCCCCCCCCAAAAAAAGTCTAATAGTCACTCCAAAGCTGTTTGTATTGTATTGTCCTTGTCTGATTTAAAAATTTGCTTGACGATCAAAAACATTTAAGGGTCACAAAAATATGTAAAAACGCTTTAAATCAGCAAGGGGCAAATACCTATAGGACAAAATACTACAGTTTCCCCTCATACTTTGTGTTCTCAGAAAAAAAAATAAAAAATCTGAGGGAGATCTAGTGATTTGGTACACCAGTTAAGACTGAACAACTGTGGAAAAAAAGACTAGAAAGCCTAAAAAACACATACTACCTCATAAAGAAGAGCAAATGCTTGTTTTTCCTGGCAGATCTTCTCATCTTTCGTCTGCAGATTTGCTTCCAGTATCAGTGTTTGACAAGCCAAAGTAAGGCCTGTAATGAACTTCTGATGACACGGTCTCACAGAGAGGGGCATGACGTCAACCCACTGACCCCAGGGGTGACGGACAAAGACGTGAGTGCATGCACATGTTGCTGACCCGAAAGAGAAGAGAGAAGAGGTTCCAGACGTGAGCCTGTGTTTCTCACAGCTCTGTTTACAGCCTCTACTCTGGTTGCTTCCCAGCAGAGGTCCATCTCCTTTATTTCCAGTGCTCACAGACTCAGAACTTTACTAATAATCCTCCAAAATACCAGAGCTATGACTGATTGTAGGCCCCTGGGAAACTTGTGGGCTTTTTCAAGGAAATCATTATTGTACCAACACGGAACAAAGAGTCGCATTTATTGTCCTGAGCTATTTTTGGTATTTTTCAACCTTCCCAAGATTATACAATGGTATGCATTATTACAGTCAGTCTGTGTTAGTATTGCACATGATCTTAGTACCTTTAAGGGGCCTCAAATATATTTTTTACCTTTTTAGGAAAAATTCCTACTTTTTCCTGAAATGGCATCACAAAGCAAATTAAGTATTGCAAATAAATAACTATTCAGACATAAAGATTCAAGACGTTACAGAATCAACGTAACATGCAATATGGTTACTACCAGTCTCAGCTGTTACTATAACAGACGACAACTAACGTAACTTTTTCATATTCTCATAGAGAACTGCAGTTATTGTATTTAAATGGCGGTGGGACAAAAATGTAGAAGCATGAAAAATAAACACAAATGTATCTGGTAAGGTGTTTCTGTTCAGGATTAAATTACTCTTAACCCTTGTGTCTAGAAATGGGGTCCAACCGACCCCACACACATAAAACTTGTATCATTTGCCACAGTCCTCTGTTTGCCTCAGTCCTCGCATGCACAAGGGTTAAACTATTTCACATCTTGCCTTTTTGTTGGCATCGTTAAAAAGGTGTTTTACGTAGTGCTGAGCAATACAACAATGAAAAAAAGTATATCAGAAAATTATAAAACAAACAAAAAACAAACAAACAATGAAAACAAACAATTTTTAGCCTATCAGGCAGAATGGAGCCACCATTAAAAGATGGAGAAGAGATTGCAGCCAGTAATGTAAACTTCAGCTGCATTATTTTATGCTTTACTGAAACATATCACACTCATAACAATGGGTTTTGTACATCAAAATATTGGTAATTGAAGAAGTGTAACATGTTCCACGAATACTTTGGTGTTAAATTTCAAATTATATATTTTGTCATTGCATTGATATCTGCAGGCATTATGCCAGATTTAAATCAATGTAACACAAGGTACTTATGCTTCCAAGTTTCCTGGGTTTTTTTTTTTTTTAATTAAAGAAAAACACAATTTCCCAATAATGCAGCATTTGACAAGCAACTAAATTATTTGAAACACATTTTTATAAATGCAAACATTTTGGCCTAAGCACAAAGGAAAAAAATAAATAAATAAAAAAATGTTGCCTATTTAGGCATATGTGAACTTGCACAAATATCACTTACAAAACAGCCAGCTGGATTCTTAGCTTGTTGTTACACATGTGGATATGAGATAAGGCAAGAATGTGAAGGCTGCATTCTGCTAGGCATCACAATACTCCCTGATTGGCAGAAGAAGGTCATATTCAGGGACAACTGTGAGACACCACAGAACAGACTGATGCATCCAAACCAACATCAAAGCTGTTCCTGAGAAACAGTCATGGACGGCTACTGGAGAGTTAGCATGCACCAAGTTCACTTCTTTCCCACAGGCCAGAAATCCCCAGCTCAAACTTTGCTTACTAGCTGCCTAATTCTAAATGAAAAGCCTTAGGAGCCTGATAGAAGATAGTCTCCCACCTTCCCACTTTTCTTCCATCCACTAGTGGAAAATAAGGCTAGATAAAGCTTGACATCCATCCATATGAGCATAGTCACAGAGAGAGCTCATCCTACCTCAGCCAGCTTATGTCTCAGTGTGGTAGTAGCTGATCTGATAAGTCACGTGTGGACAACAGCTCTGCCTAACCATCCTGATGGAAACAGAAATACTCCTGCGGTGATGAGTTGCTTCTCGTCCCATGATGACGTCATTCACAATTAACTCAATTATACAAACATCCTGCAAGGAGGTCACCATAAATATCACTTTCAAACTTTTTCTACATTTCAATTCAGCCTGTCATGAAGATTAATTTATTCAATGACAGGAATTCACATTCATTATTTATATATGACATTTGGGAAACTAAGTGGTTTATTATAAATGACCTTTTTATTATGAAACATCCTGATGATGGATGTTTTTTTTCAAGCATCTGGATTTATTTTAAGGTTTGTCTAATATGTAGTTACAGTATTGAAAAGTAGAATTTTCCGTTCTATATAAAGCTGACTGGTAATGATTTTACTCTGAGTTGGGAGTGATCTCTCTCTTGAAATATCGAACCTGTAGACATTGGCATTGAGCCATTCATCTGCCCACTGATCCAGACGTCTCTGTCTGATATGTGATTTCAAATAGCCAAGTTCAGCACAAAAGTTTGTAATAAAGTAGTTTGGTGTTTTATAAAGCCAACCAGAGTGGATAAGCACAAGGTTAACTGCTGAAATTGTTAAGTTTGCGTTTTACAGGCCTATTATGACTGAGGGACTATTTAGTTAAAGTGGATACTTCAGCATGTGTGGATTTTACTGTGCTCAGTAACATTTAATGTACTTCCAAAGTAGCAGCTAAAAAGGGGCACTTGATCGCTTTTGTCTGGACGGATCTTTTGGCAACAAATCGATTCAGACACCACTGGAAGAAGTGTGTGGAGTATTTGAACTCATTTGAACTTAAACACTTCAATACTCAAGTGGTTTTATTTTAAAGGTCCAAATTAATCCAGAAAAGGTGACTGTCAAGGTGAAAATTCAACTTTTGGGTCAGGATCAATATCTTATGAAAACTTTTATCTCAAAAGGGTAGTATTATGTATTTTCCAGGCACATAGCACCATTTCATAGAACAATCAAGTAACTGTTGCCATCAATTGTTATAGAAATACTGCATATATCAAACATAAGAAAAAATTGATTCACAATTTGACACACTAAATTTGGACTCTCTCTTTAAGAAACTCCAATTCTTCCCAATACTCCCCCTTCAGCACATCATCACAACAATGGCATTCCATTTTGCTGTTTACAACCAGTTTTAGAAGTATTGGACTGAGAAGTAATGTGTACAGTAAGCTCAGCAGGCACCCATTTCCAACAGGCTTAACTGCTGCTGCTGCTAGTCTGAAGGAGCTGAGTGGGAAAATTCATGGATTCTGCATGAAAGAATAGAAGCAACACTCTAGGTATGTTTTTGACGAGGAAATAACTTGTATTTTTTCATTTTATATTTTTGAAGCTCAAAAAATTAGATTTTACATAATGCTACCCTTTAGAGAAAAAACATCTTTGGGACATCATCACATTGTATCCATTCAGTTTTCTGGACAGCTTTAATCAGATAAAACATCAATCCCTTGCTTCAAAATGAGGTAAACTAAAGCCTGCGACACATGAAAGCCCCTTGATAGAGATGTGGTCAAATGGATTTTCCACCTCATGACCTTGAAAGAATTTTATTTTGCTGACTAAACACAACGGCTGAAATACTCCCAAATGGTTCAGAAAAAGAAAATTACAACACAGCATCAGAGGGATTCATTTTATGTTTTTCAGCACATTACATACTTAAGAGTCACGACAAAACTAATTGAGTCCAAAACTAACCACAACAACTAATTGTTGTCTAATTGGTTTATAAAAAAAAATAAATAAATAAATAAAAAATAACATAAAAACATTAACGCAAAACACAGTAACGCAAAACAGAGCTGGACTCAGAGAATGTGTGTGTGTGTGTATGTGTGTGTGTGTGTGTGTGTTTGTTTTTTTGACTAATTACCAAATTACTTCAATGTTTTGTGTTTTGGCTTTCACTAGATCAGATAAATGTAGAGAAATAATCAAAAGGACACACTGAAGCAATGAATCTTATCACAGGAAGAGAGGAAATTGTTCTTGAAGGGGATCTACATACAGACTCATTTTATAAATAGGCAGTCTTGTTTAAACACACTTCTGATGCCTGGTTCTGGAAATACAAAGGATACAAAACTGAATCAACCTGAATGTCGTTTGTTTACTTGGAAGTTATTGTCGCAAAATACATCTCAGTCTGATTTGACCAAAGCACACAATTTCAGGTTCAGTAGACTACAATGGAATGTTCATTCTTTCTGTCATGTCAGCATTATATCTTATTAAAACAAGAAAATATGAAGAACTAATTAGAATTTCTTAGGCACTCACAAATCAAGTGATTTTGTTTCTTTTTCCTCCCCAGAATAAATTAATGTACTGACATTAAAAGTTATTTTTTTAGAACCTAGATAGATTTGAGAGATCTTTCTGCATTAAGAGAGTTATTTATGTTGATACACATTTTTAACAGGAGTGCTAACTTATAAGCAATCTACAGTCCTCTGAGTTTATACTGTGAGTTTGGAACTGAGCCACTGTTAAAATAGGGCTGGTAAATTTTGGGATTAACTACGAATGTTGTCTGCCAACGGCACAGTACCCAGATGATAAAGGTTTGTAAGAATATTAGTGACAGAGAATAAGCAGACTGAGGTTAATCCAGGCACACCTGAGACTGCTCCACAGCGTGAGCTGGGTCAGACTTGACGACAAGGTACGTGCTGCAGGACCAGACACTGTAACACAAACCTGTTATTGTCCCTGAGCTCTTAAACACCGCCTGGTGTTGAGTGGGAGGTGACAAAAGGTTCAAGTCAAAGCCAGCATCATAAACAAAAGGGAAGAAAATTACAACCTGTAGCAGAAAATGTCACTTTGCTCTTTGTAATTTATTCCCTCTTTGGCAACATTTAATAACTATGCTACTGTGGAGATATGGCTTGATATTAGCCTGTAGTGTATACAGTGCCCACCACGGGGTTAGAGAAGAGCTATTTATGGTGTAAAATCTTATAACCTCATTTATCAAATGGACTAGATCTGCAAAAGATAAACAAAGGTCTGGTAGATAAAGTGCTGACATTTATTTAGCTAAAGTTAAAACACAAATTTGTCATACTGCGACAGCTGTTTGGCAAGATCAGACTCAAGGAACTGCTAAAGAAAATAACAGCATGTCCAATGTTCACTCCTGCATGCACTGCTGTGAAAACATATTCATCCCCTTGCAAATTTCTTGCTTGGCTTTTGTGACACTATTAAATGTTTCAGATCATCTAACTAACCAATTTCAATATTGGACAAAATAAGCAGAGTAAATACAATCCTTTAATAAGAGAAAAAAGTTACCTAAACAAACCTAGTTCTGCATGAAAATATATTCATAAATTAACAACTACCTGACCAATAGTATTAGGAAACGACTTGAAAATAACTTGTCTGACCACATGAAGCAGGATAAGGACCTTAAAAATTAACACAATGTATATATAAAAAAGTCAAGAACATTGGAGAATCAGTCTCCAAGGCTTGGAACAAGGGTGAACCATCTCAGGAGAGGCACAATCAAATTTGTTCCAATAGTGTGCCAAAGACTTGTCCATCTAAGCCACTTGGGTCCTCGACGACTTGCAACAATCAATGGAACCATGAACTCTGCTCTCTGCTATACAATCTTGACAGAAAATGTCCAGTCTCAGTTTGTGGCCTTTAGTTCAAGTGCAGTTCGCTTATGCAGCAGGGAAAACTAACTTGAAGCATACCAGTAAATTCATGTCTTAATGGCTCAAAAGACTACAAACAGAAGTTTTGAAGTGGCCAAATTAAAACCCCGACTTAAATGCAATTGCGATGCTGTGGGACAACTTTAAAGCTCATGCTCCATAAAACATTGTCTTTACTAAATTAAAACAATACGGTCAGACAGACTGGACCAGAATTCCTCCAGTGAAGTAAAAGACTCATTGCCAGGAAGGGATAACCAGTTATTAGGTTAAAGGAGCAATTGCTTTTTACATACAGCCAAGGTGGTATGGGTAGCTTTTTCTTCCCTTAAATGAAGTAATCATGTGGAAACTGCTTTTTGCAATTACTCAACATATGTTGGTATAGCATTAAGTTATTTTGATGTGGAGAAAAAGAAAAAACAGAGGAAAGTTGCAATGGGGTAAATACTTTTTCAGAGCACTGTAGTTCAACTAGAAAATGTGACTGACGGCTCATGTCATCTTTTTCTTTCCAAAAGCTTGTTCCACAATACTCTGCCAAACAATAACATTGCAATTACTGCAAACCATGCAGTACTGACCCAACCACCCTCAGAGGAAGTTTGAAACTGAAATGACTGTATTTATTTCTATATCATCATGACTGGAGGACATTTTTAGCCTACATTTGTCTTCCTTTTGGAAAAAAAAAATACTGCCATACATTAGTGCTTGACATCTGGTTTGCATTGACGAAACTATGCAGTTAACTCCTGTGTGCCAGTGGAGTGTCACTGCTTTCAAAATCCACGGAAGAGTGTCCTTTTTTTCCTCCTTTTTCTGTGCTGGAATTTCCCAAAAAATGTTCAAATGACAGGAAGAAACTGGCAAAAAGATAATCTTCACAGGACAAATGTCAGAAAACAATAAGCTCAAAAACTATTTGTCATTCTGAGATTAGTTGTCAGTTCTCTTTGACTAATCCAAATCAGTCATTCAAATTAACCCATTACATTTAAGTGACTTTTGTCACTTTCATTTTATCTTCATATCCTCCTTGCCATCCTAACCTTTTCTTCCAAAGGTGAGGGAATCCTTTTGAAATTTGAAGCCATCCCTTTTAACCAGAGCACCATTTCCCTTTTTACACCATGCTGTATTTTACTCAAGAGTATTCTTTTAAAACAAAACAGTAAACCTGAATGAACATTTTAAGAAAGGCCCACACAAGAGACAGTCTCAGCTGAGAGTCGAGAGGAAAGTATGCTAAGTGAGGTCAGAATACTTCTACTGGCATGCTGGCTGATTTAGTAACTAGTTTGTAACCCCCAGAGAGGATGTTGTGCTCATAAGACCACCCCTAATTCTGATGCAATACCTTCAGTGACAAAACAGGAAAATATATTTTTCTTCTTTCTAACTGCCTTGGCTTTACTGGCAGGCAAACTCAGCGAATATATCATTAGGTCAATTGTTCCAACTTATAAAGCTGAGTTCTCTAAACTGTCTGATCCCACAAAAAAAAAAAAAAAAAATTAGGGGCCATTTGGAAAACTCCCTCTATTTACACATTCTTGGATTTGAGGCACGTGCCTTTGACGAACTGATGTGGGTTTTTAAGACCACAAGAATCTGAAGACATAAGAGTTGGAGAATGCTTTGACCTTGCTGTTAATGGCTTATGAGAGGATGATAACATTTGCCATAAAAGCTACTTTTATTTTCGCATTACGGTGTTTATACCATTCTTAAAGTAATGATCCGTTCAATTTGACAGAGATGGGAATCAGCCATTAAGCAATTCTGATCAGTAATCAGCAGGTCAAGTACTTTTTAAACACATCAGCCAACAGCATGCTGTTTTGTGTACTTTTTAAAGGAAAAAAATAAAACAATCTATTTTTCCAAAGCCTCAATTAAAAATAATTTTTAGGTAAGAAAAATTTATATTTTCTGTGTGTTTAGCTTTTTGGAAATATACATTATCCACCTGAAAACACAACCATTTATAATTGACAGTCATGTAATAGTTGGTACAATACTACTTGATATCATAGTTGGATCCTTCTTTAGAGTCCAGTGAGAGATCATCATCACTTATTTTATATACTTATGGATAGATAATTGCTCCTTATGCTTCCTAGATATTTTCTCAATGTTGCTGAATCAGCACAACCTGGCAGGGCATTAAGAAAGCAGTGAAAAGTTTCACAGACTGCAAAGTCAGCAATGAAAGAGCTGCAAAAGCTGCAAGCAATCATTTATAGCACAATCAGACTTATAACTCGTGGCGGCAGACATGGTACCAGACCACAGGGATCAAGCCTAAATCAAAAATCTTATATTTTCAGTGTAAACAAACATCCCATCATCCCCTGACATGAATATTAAGAGTATTATGAAACAATCTATTTTTCAGGTAGATGTAACTGTACTATATAACTTCTGTAATATTGTTCTTAATATTGTTACACTGCAAGTATTGTTAAAAATCCACATTTTTAACAATACTTAAACCCAGATATTTAGATACAATGACTAAAAAGACATACACATTTTTCCTCACCGTCTGTCTAAATTAAACTAAACTTTTATTTTTTTAGGTTAGTTAGAATTACCAAAACTATTTCTATTTGCTAAATGCCACAGATCCCAGCGAGAATATTTTTTAGACAATTTTTGTAGCTTTCTAAAAAATTTTAAGTTTACATACATTTGGTCAGTATCAATTATTTTTGAGTTAATTGGAGGTATACCTGTGCCTGATTTTAAGGGCACAGCTGGGACACACTGCTTTCTTGTTTAACACAATTGGAAAGTCAAAAGAAATCAGCCAAGATATCAGGAAGATAATTGTGCAACTGCACAAGTCTGCCTCATTCTTGGGAACAATTTCCAGATGCTTGAAGGTGCTGAATTCATCTGTTCAAACAATCACATGCAAGTACAGACATGATGGGAATGTCCAACAATCATACCACTCAGGCAGGAGACAGGTTCTGTAAGTCAAAGATGAACAGGTTTTGGTCCAAAATGTTCATGTTGACCCCAGAACAAAAGCCAAAGATCTTGTGAAGATGCAGGCTGAAGCTGATAAGATACTGTCATCATTCACAATCTAACTCTCTTTACTTCAAAAGAAACATAAAACGCCAGATTGCCGTTTGAAAATGCACACAGGTACAAAGAACTTCATTTTTGTAGATATGTCCTGGTCTGATGATGGATCTTCCAAATGGACGTTGACACCAAGCATGCAGACAATGTGGTTCCAAAGTGGCTTAAGGACAACAAAGTCAATGTTTTGGTGTAACTATCACAAAGTCCTCATCTCATTCCCAAGGAGAAGTTGTGGGTAAATCTGAAAAGACAGCCTATCTAACAAATCGGACTGTGTTACACAAGCTCTGTCAGAAGGAATGGACCAGAACTCCATAAAACTACTACAAAGACACTTACGGAAAGAAACACAAAAGGTTTGACCCAATACATATAGTCTGGGAAACAATTATCCCTGATACTGACTGATAAGTGAGCTTCTAAAAAAAAAAAAAAAATCTAAAAAAAATGTCTTCAAGTTTTCTGGCATTTAGCAAATAGAAATAATCTGGTTAATTCTAATAAGAGAACTCTGGTCTGATTTAACTTCAGATAATGGCATTAAATCACATGATGTGTATGGTTCAATTCTGTCTATCAATATCTTTCTAAGTCACAGGATTCAGCTTTGTCCACCACAGACCATAAATCAAGAGGAACTGGCTGAATAAACATAACACTGTAAAAATTTGGGGAGAACTGGGATGACCAATTCATAAGTCATTTCCAGTTTAGTAGTCAAACTTTCCTTTCTCTGACTTGTCGCTATGGATACAAGTAAACAGTGGCTACATTGCTGAGGACCATAAAACTTTGGCAGTGACATTCAGTCACACTTTATGCTGCATGGTCTTAACTTAGGTCATAACCCTGAGGTTTTATTGAGAGCATGATAGAAATGAGAAATACAACCATTTATGTTGTAGGAATACATATTAGAAAAAAAAGGATTTTAATACATTGTAAACTGATTGTTTTTAATAAGTTAAAGAACATACATTTCAGCGACAATACTGCAAGACATTGATTTTTTAAAAACTAATTAAAATAAAAATTGAAGACCTCATGTAATTGAGGGTTGACCTCAAAAATATCCTTCAGAGCCATTTCCTGTCATAAAAACATTGTGTCTTCTTCCTTTACACTGGTATTTTGCTAAAAAAAAAAAAAAAGCAACTTTATTTTCCTTTGGGCAATGACCTGGTCCAACTGCACAGGGCTGATAGCAATGTCCAAGACACTATGAGTTCACACTGTGCTTCTTCCTGTTACCCCAAACAGAGCTGTCTGGAACTTCTCAAAAAGACGGCCGCACATATACATACTAGCACACAGTTACAATGAAAAACAGCCTTATTATGTCTAAACACACAGACACTGTCCTGCACAAGGACTGAGACAGGGAGACACGAACACACCTGCAGGCTCTGCGAGTTGCCAAACACCACCAAGGGGATGCATGAATTCACACTCATGAAAACAAAAATGAAGGTTGCTATAGAGGGATCAAAGAAAAAACTCACAGCAATCAAACTGAGTGCCGCAGTGACACGGACATGGAAAGAACATACACTGAGCAGCTGCAAACACACATGCAGACTTTGAGTCTTTTTGTGGGGACTTCCTGTGGAGGGTAATTACTTTTCATAGCCATGATCCCTGGCTTTACTGGTTGCATAAAATATACTGATAAATTTAAACAAGCTGATGGATATAGGAAAATTATTATTTTTTTGTTAAAGTGTTAAGATCAGAACATGGCATGTGGATAATGAATTTAGTCTCAAGAGTTGGTATTTAGTACTGGTGTATCAAACATCTTTTTGTCTTCAACACCTCATGAAGAGAAAGACATACTTAGGTTAAGTTGTATCGTGATGCACTCACCCCTTTTAATTCAGTCACAATATGATTATGGGTGAGAGATTCAGGAAAAAAAGAAGCAGGTGGTGGCTGGAATCCACCTTTCTTAGACTGATAATTCTTGACCAATGATTTTTGATTAGTCATTAGTGACTAGGACCTCTAATGCTTTAGAGGCATTCGGTGGGTCAGTCAAAAACTCAAAAAGTTTGTATTTCACAATACAAACACAATCGGCTTGTATTGTTTTCCCAATACAAACCGATTTACCAATCGGTTTGTATTGATTGGGTTTGTATTCCCAATCAGTGTCTACATGTGACAGTGTAGACCCTGTCAATATGTGAAGAGGACTCACATACAGCTACGTTCATGATAATTGATGGGTTTAACGTGAAATCAACAGGAGGCACAGAGATGCAAGAAGTTATCCATTTGTGTCAATGCAGAGCAAGACTTTAGCAGGTAACAGGAGAGCTGAGTGGAATACAGCAAATATGTCAGTCTATCTCACGTAACATGGTGGATTTGGAAATGACGACCCAGTTTTAAGGTTGGGGTCTGGATGAGTTTTTTTTTTTTTTTTTTTTTTTTCCACCAGCCAAGTATATCTCTGTGTTTGAGGTGTGCTGCTGGATTATTTCCTATTGAAGGGGTAGATAGTACAAACCTTGTAACCTCTGAATACATCACAAAAAGTTTGGTATGCCCCAAATTTGTAGTACAAATGTAAGTCTGGGTAAAAGGGAGACAGAAATGGGGAACAGTATTTTATCTTACTAAAAAAAAAAAAATCTGATTCCCTGATTTCCTTCAGATATGTTATTGATAAATGAGTGACACCCACACTGGATGTTGAAGCAACACAATTTTTGTGTGATGGAAAGCAAATGCACACTAATGATTACCAAAACCTCCAGCTGATTGGTACAATGGTAAAGATTAATGAGCAAAAAAGGTTTATTCTCTGTCACTTAGCCGAAAGCTGGAATGTCCTGGCACAGACGTGTGTAGATGAAGACTTTGAGGTTGCACTGAGCTCACTTTAGAGTTATCCATAAATCATGCTGCCATGAGTGCAGACTGCTGACAACATTTGATCACATCTGCCTCAGTCTTTTCTGTTGTTCTATAGAACCTTCAGCAAAACAAAATCTGTTGTGTTTTGAGGTTTTGTATCAATCAACTGGGCCATGAATGAACGCTTATGAAGGGAGGTTTTATTGTTCATGAACATTAAGAAGAATTTCATGTTAAATCCAACATAGCCCTACAATGAAAAGTGAGGTGACATCGTTATATGCCGCTTTAAAAATGGTCATTGCTATGAAAGAAACAAAAACATTTTTATTAACATTAACAGCAGATCTTAGCAGCTGAGTCTTAAGAAGGCATTCAAGTTCAGAATTGCTGCAGTTACTTTCTTGACTTTGCACAAAGAGAGCTGTAATCCTTCAGACCCTTATCTTAGTGTCACACACTAGGATCTCTTTATCATGCACTCATGCAAAACACCATTCATCTTCCCCCACCTAATTCATTACAAGTGATAAAATGCAAAGTCCCGTCTGCTTATGTTAAATGGAGAGACAAAGAAACAGGTGCTTTGGTAAATACTGATAGCATGGCTGAATTACCCTGCTTCTTCGCAGTGCACACCGGTCAACATCTTCCAATCTATCAACAACAAATCTTTACCAACCTTATTTCACTTTTATCCTGCTCCTTTTCCTATCCAGGGGGAATTCTGGCTTCCATGGTTATAAGGAAAGCAAAGAACCCAAAACAGACGTAAACAAAAAGAGTAGCATGCAGAAATCACAAGGCTCTTGTTGTGGCTCCACAGACTCTTTGTCATTTAGGTCAAGTTTAAATATAATCCACATTTGAGTAAATTAATAAGATATTTAAGTATTTCTACAATTTCTGGACTGGAAGGATCCAAGGGTGGAAATCTTGCGAAAACAAATCACATATGTGGTCTATTACCAATAAATTCAAGGCATGATGTGCCCAGCAGTCATGTATCAGATCTTATACTGCAACATATTTACTTCATTCTTTTTCAGCAGTCATTAAACCTTAAACAGTTTCCTCTCACCAGGGTTGAGAAAGCAAGCAATGGGATGAGGAAGGGGGTTAAGGGGGGCCAAATACTTCAAGAGTGAAGTCATGGTGCTTGTGCCATTGGCCCTCTGCAGTGCTTTGCTCACCGTCTGGCCTACATTTTACCCATTGATCTAATTTCCATTGCCAACAGTGAATGTTGCTCTTTTTGAAGCAGAGTGTTTAGGCCCATTAAAGTAGCAGACAGAATTGCAAACGTATGGTGGACCTAAGGACAAGTAGAGAAGAAACAACTAGGAGATGTCTGTCAGATGTATGAGAAGACCGACGTAAACGGAATCTGGCATTTTTGGAGGCATTCATTGGACAGGAAAATGCACAACTCTATGTGTTCTTGAAAAATACATCAAGATATGTGCAGTCAAAAAAAAAAGGAGTGTATAGCTTTTCTTACAAATACACTGATACAATAACAATGAGCACATCCGTTGTGATCTACATTATTGGCTAAAGGCATGAATGCTGGAAAGATATCTGATGATGCACATCTACTGTTGTTTTCGTCAGGACGGAATGACATAACTTTTTGAATTATTTGAAATTTTTCTCAATTCTCCACAGTCACTATTACATATACAGGCTCCTAAAATATTAATATGCATACACTGTGCTAACAACTGGTGAAATGCTCCTTAGCAAGCTTCAGCACCTAGACCAAACAGTTTCTTCTGCCATCAGCAAGTTTCTGTCACAATCCTGGTTAGGTATTCTTTCCATATCTTCAGTATAAGTATGCCTGTTTTCAAATTGTTTGGAGACATAACTAAAGTGATTTTAAAAAGAAACAGATTTTTAAATTGTTCTGTTTTTTTCAGGTGCATAATTATTGGCTCCTGAACTATTTCAAGTTTCCAAGTTCTCTTTAAGAAAACAACTAACAGACCCCGGTCCATCTGTGTATCTTTGCCTCCCATCTGATAATCTCCACATAAGGTTGAGCAAACCAAAATAAGTTCACGCTTTGCAGAAAAACATGGTGTGACACTTCTCACTTTTTAATACTCCAAAGATATTGTTACTTTTTAGCTCGGAGAACTGATAGTGCTTGTCCTGCTTTGTTTTCTATTCAGGTGTTCTCATCCGGATTTCTTTTTTCTCGGTTTTTCTTATTAGCCACCAGGTTTGTTAGCCTTTTGCTCTCCTTGCAATTTTTTCCACTGTCATGTCTGTTTAGTTGTGCAACAAACTATCTAATTGGTGCAAATGTCTAAATGGAGTCTACATCTGTTCCTGACTAAGAAATGAATGAAAACCAGGTCTGGCTCATATGCATACAGCTTCATAAGTAATAAGATCATAAAAACAAAAATGACACAAAAGCTGGTGAACAAAGCAGGTGTCCACACTGCAAAAAGTCCCCTTTCAAAAACAAGAAAAAAAAGTACAAAAATAGGGTCTAATTTTCTTAAAATAAGAAAAATTATCTGCCAATAGAACAAGAAAATTTATCTTGTCAAGATTTTCTAAAACAAGAAAAAATATCTAACCAAGATAACTTACAAATATCTTAAAATTAGTGTATTTGTACTTAAAACAAGTCAATTTTACTAATACAAATAGAGTATTATATAAATATATAAAATATAATTATAATTATATTATATAATTAATATAAATATATAAAACTGTACAGTTTTAAACATAATATTATACTGTGTGTTGCAGCGTGACTACTGGTGTTATTGTTCTTCTTACTTAGTAAAACAATTATTATAACTGTTATTATTATATCAAGTCAGTCCATTTTTTATGACAGAAATGCGTTATAATTTGAAGTTGCTGATGAAACCGAGCCTCCTTTTCTGTAGGTGGTTTTGCTAACTGCCCAAAACCATGAATACAATATTAGTAGAAATACAGAACACTTAATGCTCAAACAATATAACCTATGCAGTATGGTTAAGTGAATGAGGTGCAATCCACACCTGATTAACATTTAGAACATGTTATGGTCTGTCTACTAATGAAGGAAATCAGGAAGATACTGATGATAGCTTTTCCCTATTCAGCCTCTATGCATCTCAAATCTGGAACAAACAGCTGAAACGCTCAGTTCTTTTAAATCAAGACTAAAAATCCACCTCTCTAGAGTTGCTTTAGAACACTAATAGATGGAACATTGACCAACATTTTTGATGTATATTGATGATTTTGATGATGACACTTGACAAAGTGTAATCTCTATTATTGGTTTTTACAACTGTTGACTATATAATGTGCTGCCATGTTGTGGAAATGTGCTAGCTCGGCATGATTAGACAAAAAATACAAAAACTGCTTTACTTTTGTGGACTCTTTCGTAACAGGAATATAGCACAGGTGCTGATAAATTAAGAAAGTTACAAGATGCTTCAACATGTTGATGTTGGAAAGTTGGATTTCAGCAGATAAATCAAACATATAAAGAAAATGTAATTGATGTGAATTTATCAGTTATGTCTCTGTATTCACCTCCCAAACAGCCATTATTTACATATTTGAGAAGTCATTAGATGCTCTCTCAGTCTCTCGCAACAACAACAGAATAAACTCTCTGTAACTATCCCGTCGCACCTAACGTGTACATGCCGGAGCTGATGTCCTTTTATAGACACAGGACAGACACTTTATGCCATTTATGGCTCCTCTAAAGCACAATATGAGGGTGGGTCAGCATCCAAGGTGAGAGAAGGCAGAGGCAAAAAAAGGACAAGACAGATCCTGTCAACTTCATACTTCTTCACACTGAACCTTTGACAGCTTTAAAAATGAGTGCCAACGTTTCTAAGCAGTGCCAAGTGCAGTCTCCTCTGTGTGTTTTGAAAAGCACCCAACTGTCATATACAGTTCAATTAAGTAAGAGGCATAAATCCTCACCTCAGTGTATCTAGCAACCGTGACATGTCTAAACCTGCCTCGGCTGTGGAGACTATTGTTTCTCTCTCAGAGTCGAAGAGACAAAAGTGAGAGCCCACAGCTTGCAAAATGTGTATGCTTGTAAATACTAGTGAGTGAAAAGACATAAAAAGGCAGATGATGGAGAGAGATAGTGTAATGCATTCTGGGTAAGAAGTCACATTTTTGATAACTTGCTAGTTTCATCATGCACAGCAGGCATTTTTACAGTGTTTACTTTGAATGAGGGGAATACTCTTTCCAGCAGCTGCACTGCAAATAAACACCGCTGCACTTATCACAGAAAGGCTAATGCACTTCTAATCTGAACAAATAACACATTCTCACATCCTTGTGTTTCCTTCCTGGAAGATACTTGTGCAACAGGCAACGCATTCATGCGCATTGAGATAATAGTGTAAACAGGCTAAACACCAAAATCCTTAACAATACTTCTTCTGCTGTAATGTCATGGTCTGAGTTCATTTATTCTTTTTTTTTTTTTTGCAAGTGTAGGATCTGTCTCTATTAAATGCTTTGGAAGCATGTCAATGCCTGTGCAGTTGTGGAAAACTGACGTTACAAGGCATATAAAACCGAGCAATCACAAAGACGTGAGATCCAGGTGGGGATATATGAGGGAACAAACAGTACATGGACATGAATGCCAATCTTTAATTATCTAATGCAAAAAAGAGCAAAGTTCTGCAAGGTTGAGGATAAAGATATAAAAAAAAACTCATTATCAGCCTATTCAGAAGAGCTAAAGTGTACTGAAAGATGACATTTTGAGCTTCGGGCACTGTTGAATCACTTCATGCTGGGTGTGCAACTGCTTGCTTGAGAACTGCATGGCTGATGCTTTGAATGTATTGCTTAATTTAGTCAACCTAGAAGGACACTCAGTGGGAAAGATGACGAAAGTGTTGCTTTTACAGAAACAAATACACTTAGTCAGATTTATGTGGCCGAGAGCTTTGCATGCATAAAATGTTATTTGAAGCTAAGAATATCATGGTATGATGAGCTTGTGTGGTGAACAGGAAAACCTCAAATATAGCCTATTTCAAGCACTTTGAAATATATTTGCCTGGACTTTTAGATTCTCCAAGAAACCTCTTACTACATCTTGATAACATTCGGCAAAGTTTAAGAAATTAATGTTAATCTTAAAGTGTTGTCCTAAAAACTCTAAATACCAAATCACGTGTTACAGTGAAATCTCATGTTCCAAATGTTAATCTTCAACTCACATTGTGTATGATTGGAAGGCTTCAGATTTGGGACCTTGAATGTGCAAATATCTCTGACCAGCAGATTATTTATCTGTAATGATTTTATTTTTTACATTTCAGATTCAGATTGGTTTATTTGTCATATGCAGGTTAACATAATTTCAACAATGAAATAAAATGCTTACGATGACTTCCCATAAAATCAAAAAGAATTACTAATAGGATGAAATAAAAGAAAAAAAAAAACTGTACAAAAGAAATATGAGCTATCTGGTTTAAATTATGATGCAGGAAAAAAAATAGAATAGATTTTCTTTTTGGGTATATAGAGCATATATATATATAAATCATCTAGTTGGATGATCAGATTGTGACATCTTCCACTCAAATGTTGACTGCTCCTAATCAAGCTGAATGCTCACTTTGACATGGAAGGGAAAGTAAGAGAAACGTACAACCACAATAATTTTATGCCCACTAAATTTGATTAATTTGTCATTTTTCAGCTGCAATAAATATTTTTCACCATCATACTTTTCAGCACCAAATTTTGTTTTTCTCCACAACTCTGGCATCACTCAGTGACTTTCTACAATAACCTTTTTATCTCACTACCCAGTTTGACATGATCCAAAGAGAGAAAGCACAAAAATGACCTGATGAGCCAGATGCTACCTCCATGTTACAGTATGAGCCATAGGCTGGATGAGGCTGAGGTATGAACAGCTTAGCTGAGACACAGGAAAGTGAGAACTGCAGGTCATAGCACAATAAGAACTTCAAAATAAGAAATAATACTTCTTTGGCTAAAGTTTTTTTTTTTTTCCCATAGAAACTAAAGTGTCCAAGTGTGTTGGAAACTTTGAACCCAACTCCATACATTAACATTCCATCAGCCTTTTCTTGAAATTCAAGAGACAGTAGAAATTGTGGTGAAAGTTTTTAAATCATATTTAGTAATATCTTAAAAGTTCACAAAACCACTTGACCCATTATAGATTACCACAAGAATAAGATGACCTCAGCTGGTTAATGCATTGGGTTGCTTAACAGACATCTTGTGGTTTGTTTGCCAGCTTCAGTTTAGGACTGTGAATAAGAGTGATGAGTCAATCTTTTAGCTTCTATTCCACCACTGTTTTAAAGTTTCATAACTAAAACTACAACTTTGATACTGATAACAGCCCCAAGTCTACTCCCAGTTCAGTACTAAATTCTGTACTAAGCTGGCAAAAAGTAAAGCATACAGCAATTTAATAGTGGCATACTTTGGACAGAAGCTTTGATAATTACAGGCCAAGGCAGCAGAGACTCCTCTAATAGAAACATGATTCAAGAAAAGATTTTTTATTTTATCCCACGTAAAAAAGTGGCATTACATCATAAAATGCAGGGCTTGTCATTTTTAACTTTCTCATCATTCCTAGAAGAAAAAAAAAATCAGAGTGGAATATTATTTACCTTGTGTCATTAAAAATTCACTTCTTAGGTACCTCCATTTTGGACATCACAGTGTAACCATTAGGTTTATGATCCGGAATACAAACTGCAGGATAAGTTGCATGAAACAGTGGCGACTTGTTTCTTTCTGTGTTTTCCAAAAAAGAAAAAAAAAAAAAACATCCACCATCTATGCCCTCTGTAGAAGCAAACTATTTTCCCAGGATAAAATCTTATACTGGTGCCAGAATACTGAGTAAGTCATGACATCAACACAATCCTAAAGCGATTTCCACACTTTCAGCACACATTTTGTTTACCCGAGGCAGAGGTGAACTGAGTTTTACGTACATCCAGACAGGTTCTTCTGGGATCTCGTTCCAATAAACAAAACAAGCCAGGTTAGGATGAAGGAGACTGTTAACTGCTGCAAGTTTGCATAACATTCCTTTAGTCAGGTCTTGTTAATGTGTGTGCACGCCATGGCCTTCTGTTGCACAGCCCTGCCCTCCTCCCTTTAGGCAAGGGTGCAGAAGAACAGTCATGCCTGACTCACGTTTCCTCGACACAAGGCAAAATGCGATGATGCAGCTGTGAATCTACAGCATTTCTGCACCCAGACAACATCTGTTACATGACCAATGTTTCAGAAGGGACATGTTCCGTCACTTCATGGTGTATGAAATATAATAAATAGCACGTACTGAGGGGTCAAGTGAGGTATACCAGCCCCGTTCTTTCATGGCATGTAATTAGTCTGCATTAAACCATGTAGTTACAAGGCATCTGAAATTCGGCCTCACAATTTGGTATTTCCTCAAAAACAGAATTTCCTTTGAGTGTAGCAGGTAAGTGCTAGGTATGGACCTGTAATTGTATCCCTAGAGAAATGTAATTACCCCCATTAGCAGGGGAGTCGGTTCCTATTCACACTATTTAGCAGACTATATCAAGTTTATGTTCTCTTTTT
This sequence comes from Poecilia mexicana, assembly GCF_051168715.1. Lineage (NCBI taxonomy): Eukaryota > Metazoa > Chordata > Actinopteri > Cyprinodontiformes > Poeciliidae > Poecilia > Poecilia mexicana. Next base: position 9,436,749 of record NW_028263385.1, read on the forward strand.
CTCTGAAATCTGGCACTGACTGAGCACTGTGGAGGAGACGGATTAGCAAGTGAGGCGAGATGACTGGACTGTGAAGAGGGGGGGGCCCAACACCTCCCACAGGGGCCCTGACTTAAGGGATCAAGTTTCAGACGTTTACCAACAGAAGCATCCATGGAGGAAGTCTCCGGACCCCCACGACACTGCTGCACCTGGCGATCTCCACACAGGAAATCTGAGGTCACTTCCCCCCTTTCAGGGAATGTAGACATGCTATTCCATCCAGCCACGTGCCCCCACATCCTACAGAGGAGGGAACTGGCTTACCATAACAAGCTACAACAGAAACTTATGCCTGTGTATTGTAATGATTTTACTGATCTGTCAAAGGTGCTAAGTTTGAATTTCATTCAAATGCTCTGTTGATTTACAGAAATAAAGTGTTGAACACTGACAGTGATGATGGTAAATGCTGATCAGGGAGACTCCCGTCTTGTGTATTTGATGACACATGCCTGCACTAGCTGTGTAACAATCAAATTCAAGAGCCGCCCCATTATGAGTCGAAAACCTTTCAAAATCTTTGGGATTAAGCGGCACTGAGCAATTAGCCAAAGAACAACTGTACCCAGTGCCCTCAGTAACACCACTTAGGAACGGTCAGCTTCACAGTGTCAAAAGGGAGCAAGTCCAACACAAATCTAAACTCTGTTCCCAAAGCACCTGCAAACACTTGACCGCTGATTCCTCCGTCATTATCGTTGGCCTGTTTTCAAACGGTGCCAACACATAAAAACCAGCCACTACCAGTCCAGGTCGTTTAAGCCGCAGTCCCACTGCAGTTCGGAACTGGCAGGGGTCCAATCACCATGCGGGGGCTAACCTTTGGAAAACACTGAGCCCTCTGAAGAATGTAACCACGGTCAGTGAGACGGAGAGGGAGAGGAAGAGGAAAAAAGGCAAACAAATACATTATACAGCCCGTGGGTTCTGTCAAGGCAAACTTCCCAGATGCTAAATGGGACAGAATGGCTGGCTTTTTTGTGCTAGTAGAGCATTATTTAAGCTTGTTACTTTGACAAAAATGTTGTGTAAAAATAACCTGCCAGCCATGAGAGCACAGTGGGGTTCCTCAGAGACCAAATTCCTGTAGGGTGTAAATTTTGCAGCAAAACAATAAAGAGGCTAAAAGGAGTTTTGCTTTTGGTGTTTGATAGGCTGACCTCAAGAACAGAAAGGACACTATATACCACCAGCATGAGAAACAATGAATTAAATGAGTTTATTGAGGAAAAAGATGGCTAACTACTCGGACTGGACCATAGGGCCTTTGTACAGTTTATAATGACTCTTAATACCATTGATGTTTTCTAATTCAAGTTCTAAAATAGACTGTGAACAAATGTGAACTTGACCATTTTACACAAAGCAGAGATTTAGCAAAACACAGTTAGCAATTTGACAAACATTAAAACCAGGCATTACCCTTGGACTTACTTTTTAAGTTAACATCACAATTAGCAATACCAATGGATTTTAATGACCCAGAAAAAGACTACACTTTCTTAACACTTAAAGGATGAGTTCAGACTTTTTAAAGTTAATTTATGTAGGATAATTATCAGTAATTGTCTCCTTACTTGCAGCAGAGAGATGTCATATTGCTGTGAGTTTGTTGAATAATGAAGATATTCTCAGAGCAGTAGAGGCACTAGAAAATCTAGTCAGACAAATTGTATAGGATCTTCTTTACCAAACTGTTACAATGCAAAATTACTTTCAAGTAATTACATCAAGTTGTCTGATCAGCTGATTAAGAGGCAGCAAGAATACTTTCCAAACCTAACTACAACAAATGGCAGTCAGCAATAAAATACAAATTTGACTCTATTCTTGGCAGACATTGAGCAGACTGGCAAATCTCAGCTGATCAAGTTACAACAGGCATTACCAAACAATGTCACATACAGGTAGTAACGTGGATGATCCTCAACTAAGAAAAAGACAACAAAAAACCTTACAAACAACCTCCTATGAAAGTCTACACATTTAATATCTACTAATGTAATATTGTAACATGTTATTTCCTGCTAAAGTCGCCAAAAATAGGGGTCTGTCTGATTAGCTGTGACCCTTAACTTATTGGTATCCTTGACTTTTCTACAATCTCACTTCAATATGACACCGGTCTACAGCAGATAGGGAAACTGCTACAAATAGTAACTTCACAGAGCCTCAGCTGTAAAATATCCAATCTAGCTTTAAGTTTTTAAGACTTTGCCACTAAATGTTCTACAGAGTCAACGTAGAGTCTTAAATGCGCTACCTTTCGTTCATCACAAGTTCATTAATGTTCTTCCAATAAATCCAGCACAAAACACAGAGGCCTTCTGTGCAAACTGGTAAATAAAGCAGCTTCTCCATCCTGACATTGTTCCACCATTGACAAGCCCCAACACTTTGCTATCCCACCATGCCAACTACACGCCTCCAAGAAGCAACAACTGCGCAAAAACAGTCGTCATGATGATGACAACACTATGAGCTACACAGTACTGATGTACTGCCAACACAGCTCCACAGACGCTGCAGCACAGACACACCCTTCGCAGACTCACATTGCCATACTCCACTTCCTCCTGCCAGAGAGCAGACACGTTGAGCCTGAGGGACGTTGCTCTCTGAAGTTTTCACACACCATTCAGATGGGAGCTTCAACAGTTGCTCCATAATTCCCCCATAGACACGTCATTTGATAATGCAAGTCAATAGTTTCTCCAACAAGGCAAAGTTATTGCTACTCTTAATTTAGTGGAAATGTAGAGGGATATAACCAGAGGTGAAAGGTGAGGAGACAGTAGGTTTAGAAATATTTTCTGCAGCTTAAATCCTTATTTGTTTGAACTTTCAGTCTTTTTTTTTTTATCGGTGTGCAATTAAAAAGGAATAAACATGGCCAACATCAATATGTTCAGAAAAACACTAAGGATTAAACTTTCTAAATGAAAGCAATGAATTATTTATATCCAAAGGTACCACGGTCACAATTATCAAACAAATAACACTGACATGTCTACCACCTGTTCAAACAATTCTATCTATGCAATCTCTCTGAGATAACAAAGCTATGGAAACTGTTGATTCTATTTACAGAGTTTTAATCATTTATGCTCTAAGAGGGGTTTTTTGCAGTTACCTTAAGCACAGACAGCAATTATGGATGAAAAATTACAGCTTGGTACTATATTTCATTGATTCATTCTAACACCTTTTGTTACACATCAACTGTGGTCACTATGATTGCAACTTTTTCCATTAAAAAAAAAAAAAAAAACTCAATCGGAAGTAGGTTGGATATGGCTTAAGGACAATTTCCAAAGGGAAACTAGCAAACTCATGGATGGATAAAACTAAGAAAGAAACGGGGAGGAAAAAGCTGATTGAAGTCTTACCAGGAGCAATGTGTGAAGTCTGGACTCGCCTTCCCAACGTGTCTGCGGTAAGTCTGCTGCTGTCAGGGTCTGATCTCAGATCAGTTCGCTCCTCTGACGGGTCAGGAGCTTCACTCCTCCAGCTGGAAAACTTTCTGCGCTTCTTCTAACTGCAGTCAAACCTCTGTGGCGAAGATGGATGCGGCTTGCCGGCTACTTTTGTCCTACTACTGAGGAAGTTGCTTGTGAGTCACAAGATCCCGCCTCCCAAAATACATTCCTCCCTCCCCTGCCAGTCTCTGCGACTTCAAACAAGAACAGACAGAGAGGCAGGAGAGTGGATTGCTTCAGGGCCCTTTGTGTCGTTCAGAGTCTAAGTCCGTGTTAAAAGTATCTCACTTTCTTTTTTAGCGAACGGGCAACATTCTTGTATATAGGAAGTAGTGGCTAAAAATATTTTCAGTTGACTGAGAGGCTTGATCCTAACAGGAAATGACTCATCTCAAAATATAAAACTTGGTTAAAAAAGGGATCAGTTTGAAAGAATAAAAATGTATTTATTGACTTTTTTTTTTTAAATGGCATGTCAATATTTATTTAGACCCTTCTTTATAGGCATGGAAAAAAATGATGTTATCTTTATTGGTATTTCAGTGACCGCTGGAGACAGGCACCAGCACCCCTGGCGACCTCTCTATATGGATGGATGGTATTTCAGCAATAAAACCCTTTTTCTTAAATTGTTGACCAGCTTGTTACACGCTTCATCTGGAATTTTTGACAATTTATCTTTGGCAATGGACTCCAAGTCTTAGAAGGCCCTGTTGCCATCACCCTAACCTTTACACCTCTGAGATTTAAGCCGCCACTCTGGCTCGGCCACTTGAAAACATTAATGTTGCTTCCAGTAAGATGACATATGTTAAGAAGCTAAGAGATTAATTCGAACCTAAATCTACCAGAGGTAGGAATAATTTTGGGCTCCACTGCCTAATTGAATTTATTCAACAAGGTGTTAGAAACATGATCAGTTGACAGTATTGCTCAGTTGAGTGATTCACATAATGTATGTGAAGCTGACAAATCCAATCATTGTACTTCATCCTAAAGGAGCTCTGTTGGATTGAGATCCACTGACTGTACAGGCTATTGAAGAAAATATCATATTAAAAAAAAAAGGTTGAAATACTTAAACCTTTTGTCATAGGGTGCTTAACCATCTGGAGATGGCAATCATAAAGGCACAAAAGTTTTATCAACTTATTAATCAAACATAATGTATCTTAATAGGTTTTTACCATCCCCCAAAAATGTATTGCGACATGTGATATTTCCCTCACATTTATATGTTCATGGAGCTGATATTTGGTCTTCTGGTTTTACCAAACCTCTTGTGTGTATTTATCTTTATTATTTAGATATTTTAGAATACTTTTAAATATATTAATTTTGGACAGATGAGTTCATGCTCCATTGAGTTTCACTTTTATTTAGTTACTGTTTTGTTTGTTTGTTTGGTTTGGATGGCTGGTTAGTTGGTTGTTCATTTAAACTTTTTACCATGATACTCTTGAATAGCTTTGTCTTGACTCCACCTCTAATCCCTCTACATATGATGGCAGGATATGTCTCCCAAAGTCCACTGATGGCCCCCATCTGATCACCCCTTTCCGAACTTTCTCCAGGCACCCTTAACCATTCTGGGGAAACATTACATCCAAATAAATACTTGTGGACAGACTGAGCACTGGCCAAACCATAACATCTCTTGCACTCTGTGACCTTTGCTGATTTGTCTATGTCCTAATATGACTAGAGCAGATTCAGTAAAGACCAGCCCAGTTATTGAATTTCACTTCCCTCTTTTACAATGTGTGCAGGCCTGATGTTTCATCTTGTTCATGACTCAACAAGTGGGAGAGACATTTGCCCCAATGCAGAAGGCTGTGTATGTTACTCAGGAAAGGGCTCTCGCCTATGATTAGCTTAGTCATTAGTTACTCAGTTATGTATTAAGACAGATAGAGGTGCCACCTTATGTGAATGGTCATTTTGTTATTACGTGTGTAATCACTTTAAATATGAAGATGAAGCCTAGAAGGCTCAATGCGACGTATTTTGGTTTTCATTCTTACCTGCAGCAACTCAAGGAGAGAAAGACTTTGATCTAGAAGAAAATTAGTTGCACTGTTTTCTGCTTGCTCATTTCAAGTAGAATTTCTGTCATTATTTCATATCTTTTTTATCTGTACGCATATAATGTATTGTAAATAGTCTGTTACATCTTTTTAAAGTTTAGCAAACATGTATCTTCAAAAAAGCTATCCTACTCAGTTACACATCCCTTTGATGGTGAATACATTTCTACACAACAATATCTTTATGTTATAATCTTGTACAGTATATTATTATTATTATTGTTATTAGTATTGTTGTTGTTGTCATTGTTAATCTTGTTTTTTTTATATATTTGTAACACTTTTGTAACACTGTTACACTGTTATATGCTGCTGTTACACCTGCATTTTCTCTCTGTTAAAGGTTATTTCTATTCTATTCTATTCTATTCTTGTAGATGTGAAATTGCTGAATAAATACATATCGGCCAAGGCTTGTGACTTGTGTTTTTCATGGTCCTGTGACAACTGGGGGAATGTGATCTGCACCGCGCTGACCCCTCAACTCCCCACAACCCCTTAATTATAAATTCTACTTTTACACTCCAAGGCGTGGCCCTGTCAGGCTGTATGCTACAAATTAAAGGATACACATGCCTGTCAATTCATTGAGGTAGATTGGGTAGGACAACTTGCACATTGCGTCTCTCTTTGAAAAAAGGTCAAGGGTGGCTGATTTAAAATGCCTCTTTGTTTTGCGTTTTGAACAGCAAGCTAAAAGGGTTACAGTGAGATTTAATTTAGTGCCATAATGTAAACATTAAATTCTCCTAAACATTTGCAGTTGTAGGACACCTGAGTAAAATTAGCTCTAATGAGAATCATGCCCCTGAGCACAAGGCTAAACTTTATACTGCTAAATGTTGCAGTATGTGGTTATGTGGTTATAGCTTGGAATCAGATGACACCGTTTTTATGACAAGCAGGGAAGTAACAAACTATGATGGAGAAACCCACGCACAAAAGGCAAAGGTTTTTAGGCAAAAGATGCTGATTTTTAGTGCACTCTAAAACAATATATATTAATTGCACTTAAATTTTGCTATACCACAGAGCTACAAATGTTCAAATGCTCATTCTACCTCTCCCCTGATACCTGCTGTTGCACTTATTCCAAGGTTTTGCATATGTTGCAAAACGTTGTGGTGGAAAGTGACTATGCATGACTTTTTGTTTTTTGGGGGAAAAAATATTTTCCTGCATTCTTTGGGAGCTTGTTGGTCCCTAATTACATATCAATCATAAAATTGGACCCTGACACCTCCCGGAACCGGATTTGGGTTTGTTGCCTCAGGGCAACATTGAGCTACAAGGGGTCTAAAACGCCAAGTTTTCTACAGTGATTATGAGAAATGAAATACAAATCAAACAAAAACTATATTCATAAAAAACTTTTTTTGACAAAAATAAATCAGACATGGTTCCAACTCACCAAATAAACAACTAACTTTCATTAATGAATGGTACATTTGCACAAATTACTAAAACGAGCATTTGTGTGTTTGTACATGTGTATATTTGGCAGAGTTAGAATCACTAAGGATGTGGAAATCAGTCTTTTTCCCCATTATATGTTAAACATCAGGAAGGAATTGCTTGCTGATGTGAAAAAAAGTGTGTATCACATTTTTGGCACTTGATTATTGGTGTACCTGGGAATCACCATCTGTTTATCTGATTATCTATGGGTTGTAGCGACCAAATTCACATCAGTGACAGGACTTAGGGCTGCAGGTTCTTTTTTATAAGAGTTTGTATTTCTGATTTTTTGTTAGAATTTGAGCCAAGCAAAGGACAACATTTCCATCAGCTCCCATATCTGGTAGATTTGGTGGTGGTACGGCTCGCCCTGTGTAGGTTGTAAGAAACACCATCTACTCCAGTCATGCAAAGTTCCCTCCAGACCCATATTTTTGGGTTTGGCAGGTATTGCTTCAGTCTTTGCCTGCCTTGGAATAAGTACATTAGTTCATTGATGACCAGCTTATCACTCTTTGGGACTGAAGTCAGTTTTGAGGATAAACAAACAATGAAATAATGGCTGTACAGTGGATCCTCATGTCTTCATTGGGAATCACCCCAGTTTATGAACCATGCACATTTTGTCCATGAAACGATCTTGCATCCATCTCCTGTTGCTGTTAGTCAATAATAAAGTAAAAAAAATTGGCTCTGATAATTATTTTGTAATCAATTGAATATCATCACATTAGAATAATATTGTCTGAGCAAAAGGGCCCTAACTGTGCAATGTTGCCCTGAGGCAACAAACAAAAAAACACAGTTTAAGCATATAAATTATACAAAAAATTGTCTTGAAATGATCTATAATGCTTCTTTACATACTCACAGATATAAAAATATTTTTAGTTAGAGTGACCCAAATTTAAACATGAAGAAAAGTGATGTATAACTTACAAGTAGGAGGCAAGGTGTAGCATTCATAAAAAGGACTGTTCCTCTTCTAAATAAAAGGTCACATGAACCTCAATACCTCTTTTATTTGAACAAAAATATGTCTGGAGGTATTTTAAATCATTCCCCCCAAAAAATAAAATAAAGGAGCAACGTGAGCTACAGAAATGTGGTTTGTTGCCTGAGAGCAACGGTATGCCATAGAGGGTTAAGACAGAAAATGGAAAAAAGAAATCAGGTTAGGGATATCCAGATACAATCCTGACTTGGAATCTCAATCGCAGCATAAAAAGTCCCTCACTAAACTCACTTCCCATCCAAGTTGTTGGTCTTAAGTTTGTACAGTTTTCCCAGTAAACTTCAGCCATTTTTGTTTTTATAACAGTCACAACCAATTATTGTAGCCATTCTTGCAAAACGTAATTGTAATTCAATCTTAATTTTCTGCCTTGAATCTGACCCTTTTCGCCATTTACAATGGCTTTGACATTAGGAGAGAGGGGCTGCACAGTGGCGCAGTTGGTAGAGATGTTGCCTTGCAACAAGACGGTTCTGGGTTTGATTCCCAGCCCCGGTCTTTCTGCATGGAGGTGCATGTTCTCCCTGTGCATGTGTGGGTTTTCTCCAGCTACTCCATTTTCCTCCCACAGTTCAAAAACATGTCAGGTTAATTGGCCTCTCCAAATTGCCCCTAGGTGTGAGTGTGTGTATGCATGGTTGTTTGTCTCTGTGTTGCCCCACCTCTCGCCCAGAACGATAGCTGGAGATAGGCACCAGCAACCCTCCCAACCCCACTAAGCGACAAGGGTGTAAAGAAAAAGGATTAGGAGAGAGGCTGCAGCAACTTCCTGTCTTACCTACTCAGCCTCCATATGATTTTAAACCATTTGGATTTTAATAACTCGAATGAAGAATACGACTCGGACTCTGTCATAAATGACTGATACCTGATCTGATCTGACATCCTGATCAAAATGTTTATATTTTATTTGTCACTTGCAAACTAAGTTATCCAACTAATTCTTAAAATGAGTAAAATGAAATAACACTCTTTGTATGAAGCTATGAAATGAGAAGACCTAATCTGTCACTCTGGATGACGACCCCCCCTGTGAAGGAGTACACAGGATTTCATTACCTTTTTGAGCTGCTTCCCTGTTCTACATTAAAACATCAACACAGCTCTAGTTTAGATGAACAAAGAGGTGTATCTCCTATCTAATAAGACTGCTATTTAGATGTTTAGTACAAAGTTTGAAGGTATGTCTGATGTTAACTCTTAGCCTCATGCCACACTAAATAGACTGTGTATGGTAAATATAACTTTATGAAAGACTCTGATTGTCTCTAGTTGATAGTTTTGTTTTTAAGAATTTGTGCTCAGCACGCTATGCTAAAAACTATCCCACTAGTGTCCTTAAGTTGCACTGGGATCAAACAGAAGAGAACAACAAAAGAATGTTTAGAACTGCAAATCAAATAGTCTCCGTTAGTGTAGCACTATGACATTTACATTATTAGATTGTGGACACTGATGCATCAAAACGGCTCATATGGAGTTACTTTGAGTTACTTTTGTCAAATAACTCAAAGCTATTTGAAGGAGTAGGAGAAGTGTCCTTTCTGGATAAAACGAAAGTATCACCTATTTATTCATCAAACACCTACTATTTAGCGTTTGGTAATGTTCTCCAGATTCTGTACACCAGGGCAACAATTCATTTTAGATATATTTAAATTTAGTAATAAGTATTTTAGTTCAAAAGTTAAGGCTCATACTTGGGGCAGGTATATATATATATATATATATATATATATATATATATATATATATATATATATATATATATATATATATATATATATATATATATTTTTTTTTTTTTTTTTTTTTTTTTTGTGCAAAAATATACATTTTTCCATGAGAACAGAACAAGTACTCCTAGCGACAATATATATGGTTTGTTGCATATTCATTTGACCTCCAAATTATCTAGCCCACCCAGCAGACAGAAAAAAACATTAGGATAATGGAGATTTTGTACAAATTAAAAAAGTTAAAGTAAAAAGTACAGTAAAAAAAAATATTAGTTAAGTAAGACTAGCTAAATGTAAGTAGTTACCACATGTGCTACATGTTGGTGCCATTAAAAAAAAGGAAAGTAAAGTCTAGGTGAAAAAACAAGATCTTCAAGGCACTTTGTAAGTGGTAACTTTTTAGGTGAAAATATGCACTTTAAAATTGGACTTTGTGTTATAATTAAGAAGATGAATGTGAAAGAACAGAGGATTTACTGTATTACGTTTCACCGAAACCAATAAAATGAGATGCGTCTAAACAACCATACGGGGGGAACTTTTGTGTCATGCATTTTTTTGACTTGGCTTGCTTGGCAGCTCACTCTCGATGAGGACCAACCATAGAGTGGGGAGACATACCAAAGTTCTGAGCTAAGCCTGAGCACAGAAGTCTTACAATATGTCAGCAGTGTTATTTTTACAGGGTCATATTAGCAAACCAAATGGTTCTGCATCTGCTCCACAAGGGCATTCCTCCACTGCTGACCCTGAACAAACCCACAAGCTCTTGTGCTCCTGCTCCTGCATCAGCTTCTTACGAGCCTCTGATTTCCAAAGTAGTATTTACCCCTGCTGTGGCTCACCAGGCATTTCACTTGTAATGATAAATACTCACATGAATTAAACAGCACGGAGCCCAGTAAGTCAGAGCGCAAGATGTTTTGCCTGCCGTCTGTATTTGCCTGGTTGAAACATGCTAGTGGTTGAGTGGATCAGACAGGCCTTGGGCTGAAACCTTCACAAGAAAACGGGGTCATTGGCCATCAGACTGATAAACAAGCCTGTGACATAATGTGGAAACACTGATCCCATTCACAGTTCTGCTCACCCACAAAACATTCTGCATGCCAGGCAAATCTCACACATATAAAACAAATTCCTTGTGGTCAGCAGGGGATAGTGACCCTTCCTAGAGGGTTGTTGTGTGGAATATTTCCCTGTCTCACTGGCTTTTTCTCACATCCACAGAGAGCTTGAAATCTGTGTAAGATTAGGGGACTGGTGCCACTGTGGCTTTGTCTTTGTCTTTCGTTGCAGCAGACTATATCATCTCAGGAAGTGGACAGTGGTTTCTCCCTGGGGTAGAGCAGTGACCCCCTAATCTTCTGAGTTCCTGCAGGAATCACTTAATGGAAAAACAACAAAGAGACTCCATATGTATCTGTCTCAAGAGCAAAGTCCTGATTGTACAGTTCCTGTGTGGTTCAAATTCATAATATGCTTTAAGTTCAAATGGGAAAGTTGTACAGTTTGTTTCCTGCTTGAGTTAATCTCTTTTAAGTCTGTTGAGTCGCTCCATAAATCAAACAGAGTTTGTAAACCCTGAGGAACTAAACTAATGTTGGAAAAATACATACTTGTTACCAAATTAATGTCAACTGTTCATTCTGGCAAAAGCTAATCCTTATCATAATTACTAAAATAATTTAGTGTCCACAAAGGGCAGCCAATACATATATTTTGCCTGGCTTGTGGTCTTTACAACTGAAAATGATTCATCCCATTATGATTTGGAGTTGATCTGTGTTGTGCAGCTTTTGTAACTCTGAATACTTAAAGATAAATAAATAGATACATGAAGAACTTTACTTAATGGTTTACATCATTAAGTAATGATGTAAATATGTTTTCTATCACAAAGATATATTATTATGAAACTTGGAGATCCAGTTGCTCCAAGAGAGCTGTAAGTGTCGAATCTAGCATACTATCCCTGCAGTGTGAAGTAAAAGACGGTAGTTGGATTTAACTCACACTCACGGTTTTTGTTTGCATGCCACTTTCTAGTTTAACTCTACAGGAACAATTTTACAAAAATGAACACAAAATGAATACATGCTTCTATGATAAAAACAATTCAATAGAAGCTAAAACATATTTTTAAAAGAGATCATTCAAAAAGTGAAGTCATGGTAATTCTTTAAAAAAGGAGGATCTGCAGAGTCTCCTCTATACATTCGACCTTCATACAAAAAGTGGCAAGAAAAAAAAAAAAAGTGTTAAATGAAAGTCATGATAAGTTCAGTATGTGGTTTACAGTAGGCCATGCATGGTACCCCATTAGCAAGTAGAAGAAGGTGCTTCGGTGACATGAGATTACACTGATATTTTGAGCCTAAATGCAAAATGTCATATGTGAAGGAAAACTTACACTAATCACTCAGAGAACACAATTTCACAGGATAGAACATGGCATAGACAGTTTAATGCTTTGAGGCCTTAATCAAAAATTTAATTGGAGTTAATGTTTCTAAACCATTTGTCAATCTTTTCAATTATCTATAAAAAAATATATAAATATTAAACCACATTAAAAAGTATTTTAATTCTCAATAATAAAAAAAAAAAAGAAAATATTAAATCTATTGTCTGTGTTAAGATTCAAGCATTGATGGGAGGCCCCTCATGGACTTTGGGGCCCATAATAATAGCTTAGTTGCTTATTTCCAGATTTTTTTGCTTATCTGGAACAAAAAATCAAGAGTTTCTAAAATGGGTTGATAGAAAATAAAATATCAGCATTCTAATCTATTATAAAGCAAACAAACAAAAAAGAAAGAAAAAAAAAGAAAAACAACTGGTGATTTGCAGTTGGTTTCTGAAGTGTGAAAAGTCTTTACCAAGACCAGCAGGAAAAGGGGCAGACATCTATTAGGATTTAGGAGCTTATTTAAATAACAGACTTGTGTACAAGAAAATTTAAAACATGGACATAGGTAAAGGATGTAACACATACTTCAACACTATACTTACTCTTAAATAGTGACTCTTGATTATAAGACGGTGACTACAAAAATTAAAGGCTATACATCAAATAACAGTTGCCACTGCTATAAATTACTCAGGCATTAGAAAGCGCCGCGTCTAAAACTTCAATGTTCTATGCAACAGCTCCCTCTAGTGTTGTTATACTCATCTGCAGTACCCACAAAAGAATACCACAGCAATTTGACTAAAGGAAAAAAAAAAAAAATATATATATATATACATTTATTGTTCTGTATTGTCTTTTATTTAAGTAAGTAATAAAATAAAACAATAACATTTATCTGAAATGTCATGATCCGTTAAGTTTCTCTTTTGTAAAGTTTTGCTATATAGTAGCGAATCTGTGGTTAGGAAATGAGAAACACGCCGTGAGACAGACAGGAACCCACGTGCTCACAGGAAGCAACAGAGCCGGTGTAGCAGTTAGCTTTCTGTGTTTGTTCGCTAAAGAAACAACATTTATCCATTTTTGACGGTTTTTAGGAGGTCTTAGGTCTGTGGACACTAACTAAAGATGTCTTCATTTAGAAAAGCGCTGAAGTCCCGACAGAGGAACCACCATGAGAGATCTCAGGTAAACATTTAGACGTTCTCTTGGGTTAGCCAAGCGTTTATACTCAAATTCAAGAATGTGTGGTTGTGTTTTCGTTTCAAGACGTATTACTGGTAATAATAAACTCGTATTTATGGTTTCAATTTTTCCAACCAGCCTGGTTTTAGGAGAACTATGGGTTTGTTGGAGAAGAAGAAAGACTACAAACTACGAGCAGAGTAAGTTCTGTTTTATTCCTTTTTATGGTTAAACCTAATGCAAAACTTCTTTATCATTGTGTTGTTTGATGTTGTTATAGCGATTATCACAAGAAACAAAACACTCTCGCTGCTCTGCGAAAGAAAGCTCTGGAGAAAAACCCAGATGAGTTTTACTTCAAAATGATCAGCTCTAAACTGGAGGTTAGAAGTAGTTCATCATAATTTTGACTATTTTATACAGATTGCTCGATATCTGGATCTGACAGGGTAGCTATGTGCTGCGTTCTGTCATACTGACAGGATGGAGTTCATGTGCTGAAGAAAACTGAGGAGGAGGTGACGGAAGAGCAGAAGAAAGTGATGAGGACGCAGGACATGAGATATGTGGAGATGAAACGGGTTGCAGAGGCAAAGGTATGTCAGCTGGTGCCAGGTCTTTGTTTATTTCCACAAAGAGTAGTACTGTTGTACCGCAAGAAAATGAAATAGTATTGTAAAGGTACTGTAATTATGTAAAAGTATTAATAATAAAACTGGTATTCTATGTAGTTTATAGTGAGAGTTCCCTTCTGGTATTAATAAAGTATATTAATTTATGACATACATTTACTAAATAAATTCAATCCATCAGATAATAAAAAATACATAAGACTAATAAATATATTTATAATACACAAATGTTATAGCCAAGATATGAGCTACACAATTATGACAAACATCTCTGACTTTACACTAGTTATGTAGGTAGTCTTTGATGCACTCCACAGGAAGAGTAAGTCACAAGTCATTGCTTGTGCTGGATCCAAGTGTATTACTGAAAAGTTGAGTGGAAGAAAAAAAGTGCATAGGAAACAGGCACACCTGTCACCTTATGAGTATTGTAAAAGCTAAATACCTTTTAATTTTGTTGAAATTCAGAAGGTCCAGTTGACAAGTTACTGAAGGATTATATAGAATACATGCACATCTTCATATATATCATCATATACCTGATGATAGTGTTTTTTTCTTTTTCAGAAAATAGAGAGACTGAAAGGAGAGCTTCATCTTCTGGATGCAGAGAACAAACAGAAGAACAAGCACACTTTTTTTGTTGATTCCAAAAAGGAAGGTAAGTACCTAGGCTTAATAGATAAAGATTTGAATAGTGATTGCTTGGAAAATGATTACTGCTCACTTGGGTTGTGTAGAACAAACAGTTCTGCAGAATTGTTTATGCAAGATTAATTTTAACTTTCATTTTTGTGCCCTCAGTGGAAACATTTAACCTGGCCAGCCACCTCGGTACTGATCCAAAGCTGGTGGATCGAGTGTACAACAGACCAACTCTGCAAACACTGGAGACCAAAAGCATCAAAGGAGCTGTGAAACCAAATATTATTAAGGTTAGTTTTTACAGTGTTGATTGCTCAGTTTTTTGTTTTATTTATTTATTTATTTTTTTTGGCTAAAAATTCAGTCACATGTGTTATTGACCGACAACTCCTTGTCAGTAAAGAGTACTATCTTCAGCGTTTTGGTTGTTAATTTTTTTTTTTTTTTTTGTTGAGCCCAGTGAGGTAAAAATCGCTCTTCTTTCCTTCACCTGTAGAAACTGGCCAAGCAGAGGAAGCATCAGTATAAAATCCTCTCTCAGAGGATTGACAGAGAGAAGAAAATGTTTGTCATCAGCCAGAAAATCCAGTCCCGTAAAGACCTACATGTGAGTAGTGCTAAACACTTGAACACCAGTATCCTTATTGTCAACATATTTATTCTTCTATATTTTGTTTACTTTGGCTCCAGGATAAAAACAAGAAAGTGAAGGTGAAAAAGGAGACACCTGACAGAGCAGCCATTTACAAGTTTGAGTCCAAGAGGAAACGCTAAGAAAGGACAACTGAGGACCAAGTTAGTTTTTGGATAGGATGCTTACAAAGTACTGAACTGACCTTTGAGCCCAGCTGATCCAGAAGAGAAATAATCTTTTTCACCAAACTGTTGGAGTATTGCTGTTTAGTTCATATTTATGCAGATATTTTAGATTTTTTTTTTTTTCAAATAAAAATCTAAATGCAAGTTAATTTGTCTCATTCAATTAATTCAGCGAGATAAGTCACTGCTGGCTTTGCTTACAAACTTGTGAGTTTCCATAGTTTTGGAGAACAAGTGGATGATTTCTGAAGCGGCCCTATGCTGAGTTTGAAAGATGCAATCTGATCATATGAGCTGCTTAAATGGTGGAATTATATTTTAAGTTACCACTAGGGGGCATTAGTGTTCTTTGACTAAAAAACAATATTATTTTTCTATGGGAATTATAGAGAGAGGAGGCCAGGATGTTACTTTTGTGATTTACATTTTATAAACACCTTAAATATTTATTTTAACCCTGTAGACTCATTTAGTTGTCTTTACATATTTTTATCTAAATATCAGAATCCTGGACTGGATTGTTCAAATCCAAACAAGCTAACCGAAGTATTTTAGGTGTTCTCACCACCTTGCATGTTAGGAAACAAAACGGTGCAAAAAATCCTTTACCAGGTGTAGTTTTTTTTTTCTGTTTCTCATGTTCTGATTCTACACTGGTGAGTTTCATCTGCCACTTGGCACAAAAATGGCATCTTTTCAATGGCCCATTCTGCCATTTGATTAAGGTCTTGATATGCTCAGTTGCTGTTGAAAGTTTTATAAATATTGGTTTGATTCTGGAAATTAAGTCACTTTCATAACTCAACCAGTGGCGCCAGTCACTGATTTTTACTTTTCTGAAGTTGTATTTTCACTTCAATTCAGCTTGCTTGGAACCCTGGCCAAGTAGATAAATGGAGCTGGTACCAGTATCTAACCGAAAACCCTAAAATCAAGTTAAGCTGCATTGGTATGTGTGGAAATGTGGCTTTTGAGAGCAAACACCATCACACAAACCAAGAAACACAACAGATGTGTCAGGGAGAAGTGTAAAGTAGAGTTAAAATATAAACCAGTATGCCCAGCTTTTAACATCTGATGAGGCACTGTTCAATACATTGTCCAAACATCCAGGAAAAGTTTAGATCTAAATCCACATTAAAAATTTTGTCAAGAAATAAAAAATGCACAATACAGATGCCCTCTATTTAATCAGACTGAGCATAAGCTAATTTGCAAAGACAAACTGGTAAACCTTTCAGTGTCTCCATGTGCAAAACTGGTAGAGATACCTCAAAAACATGCAACTGCTGCCAAAAGTGTACTTATATATATAAACCTTTTCAAGGTATTACAGATACAGCAAAACAACTACACACTCACTAACTACATTTCATTTCTGTATTTTTTTTGTGGTTACACGTATGGAATGAGCTTCAGCACCTTCTTCAGCCGAAATTAGAGACTACGCTGAAGATCCAGCTCCCAGCAGCAGATCACAGTGAAGCTGATTTGACTATTCATTGTGGTTTCAGCAGCTTCATAAACAGAGCCCATCCATCACCTTCAACAGGGAGACACTGAAGGGAAAGGAAGGAGAGAGGGCATCGGACAAACAGCTCAGCATGAACCACAGTCCACTTCATGTAGCTGTTTAAATTTTTAATTAAACCCATCAGCTTTGAAATCATTGAAAGCTTGAAAACAAATCTTTTAACCTGCGAGCAAGTGGTTATTTAAATGTTTAAAGCTAATTATATAGACACTGGAGAGCTTCACTTCCATGTCCCAGCAATCGATCATTCGTTTCAGACCTGATGTATCCTGAATCGGTTAGTGAATCACATTCATTCTCAGCCTGCCCTCCGATACTGCGTCACAATGCTGAGAGAGCGTGCGTGAACCAGCACCCCGGGGCTCACTGTCCGTAAGCTGAGGGGGTGTAGGTCGTTAAGAGGAGCCCAGGGGTCAAAACACTGTATGCGCAGTTCCGGGACCCGTCCCTGACTATGAGACCTGAGCACAGACAGGCCTCTGTCTCTTCTCAAGCTCTCCTTTTATTCCCTCCTCCACCGAAGGGGCTCTTACGCCGGGGCGCAGTGGCAGAGCTCAGGGGTGGGCAGAGGGTGACCTTCTGATTTTAAAGATATAAACAGGCATTCCTTCTATTGTCGTAGACCTCATAACTCATTTGGCTGCTCGCACAGGCCATTTTTCCATCTCATATGCCATCTCTAAAGTTAATGACCCGTGAGGTTTGCTAACGAATAGTCACTTTTTTGAGTGGGAACTGGAAGTGGAGGACAGGGTGTTAGCGGCACTGCTGCAGGGTATGACATTGACCCTGGTACTTTTGAAAAGGGAAAGAGTAGCCTGGTTAAGAGGAAGTAATGAACAAAAAAGGCTTTGTTCACCAAATGTAGATATTAGAGAATACAATGGTCCAAATTCACACTTTAAGAAATTTTTAATTTCTAGTATTGTATTATTCAGTTGAAATGCCACGGGTTCTTAAATTTAGATCCATCGTTCGTATCCTTCAGAGCCCAAGATTAGTTTTGTTTGCCCAATCTTGTGCCGCTACAGTTAAAAAAAAGAAGTGTAAACGGCTTGCAGTTTGGAAATGTTTGAATATAAAGACAACTATCAGATTTTCTAGAGTGCACTGAACAGTGTATCTGAACTAAAGCTGGTGACAATGTGAATGAAACAAAATGTCTTACAGAAGCTAATAAATGTGTTGTCTCCTTGGTGAAGACACGTAATAAGAAAAAACATCCAAAGAGTGTAAAAACGAGGAAAATCCAACCTTTTTTGAACAAATTTTTTTTCACTGCCGACCAAAAACTCAAGAAATTACCTGTTACAAGCAAAACCCCCTTTCAAAATAAGTTGAACTCAGTGTGAACTTTATTTACATTCGAGGCACTTCTGCTTAAGAATCTGCAAGTTTCTGTTTCCCTGGGGGGCAAATATGACACAAAACAGAGGGACCATTTCTTTTAGCCACTGGCCACCGTGCACATGGAGCAGAATGATAAGGGAGGCAAAAAAAAAAAGTAAGCCATGAATTCCATGGCTTACTGTGTGACACATTGGGGTCACCAAGTCACAAAGTCTCAGTAACTATCAGAGACTATATACCTGTCTGTCAGTTTTCTGAGAGACATGCCAGGAACAAGTACTTTCTGTGGTCTTAAGTATAAACATAACATGTAAAGTTTGCTAAACTACACAACTGTGGTTTTTTTCAGGTGGACCATTGTTGGGTACAGAGGAGGATGTGTGAAGCTGTGCGTCTGGGAACCTTGTAAGAATGTTATCATAAACTTAAAAAAAAATGATGATGCCATATGAAGCTAAAAATTGGTTTACTCTGATTAAAAAAAAGAATAAAAGCAAGTCTGAATTTGGCCTTTAATTAATAATCCAAAACACGAATCAACCTGCTTCTCAACTACCAGATCTAAATCCTATGGGAAATCTGTAAGGTAAACTGAAGCTTCTGCAATAAAAGCTGAACTTTTTTAAAGTTTTTTTTTTTTTTACGCATACTGACCTCAACAAACTGGTCTGCGTCTATAGGCTATGTACAGATAATGCGTTGTGCTTCTATTTCTCACTCATAAATGATATACAAATGTAGTTCTCCAACACTATTTTTTTTACCTTGCACTTGCTCCTCTGAAAATCACAAGAGCAGCACCTCCATCCAGCTCCTCCACCAAGTTGCCCTGCATACTGATCCGAGGTTAAGGATGGTTAAGGACAGTGCTAATCGATCCCCCAATTACTGAGAGCTGAAGAAGGAGAGGTGGGGAGACGAGAGAGGCAGCATGGGATTTTAGTGTTAGGAGGGCTGCAAAGGGACGATGAGAGCTAGTATTTATCTGTGAATCCCTTCTCTTCTTTAACTTAAAGCTGGGTGTCATGGGGCTTTTGAAGTTGTGGAAAGACAGTAGGGACAGAAGAGTGGGGGGAAGGAAGAGGCAGTGTCTTTCTCCATGCCAGAGGGAAGATGTCTGAAGGAAAATCTTTGCGGCCTTGACAGTGCCCCTGATGTGCATGCCTTTTTTATGTGTGTGTGTGTGGATATCAATATGTATTGTAGCATGTTTGTGTGGGTTTGCATGTGGATGCCCGAGTTAAAAGTCTGGTTCTTGCGAAGAGGTGGGGATCACAGAGCCTCCTTTTTAAATTGCCACTAATGAGCCCTGGCTGGCGAGAGGTACTCGAATTGATTAAATTTGCATGGGAGCCTAAATCATGACAGGGGCCTCATACTTGTGCACCCCACCTCTAGATGTGCACACACTCACATTTATACACACAGGACCCCTGCTACGCTCCCTCCTCCCCATCAGACCTACAGGGGGTATCTCTCTGCAGGAGAGAGGCCCAGGATGCACCAGGGGGAGGGTGTGTGTACACACTGGTGTGTGTGTGTGTGTGTGTGTGTGTGTGTGTGTGTGTGTGTGTGTGCGTGCGTGTGTGTGTGTGTGTGTGTGTGTGTAGTGTTGAACGGGGCGTGGAGCGCACCCATCTGCCTCGGCATTACTGTCAGTCCATCATTCAGGGGAATGCCAGGTTCGTGCCTTGGGGACGTGTTCATTACGCTTTAACTACCGGATCTGTCCTTGTCGTGCAGCCTCCTTGTGTCATTGTCTGCCTCAGATTGCATGTATGTATATTTATGCATGCGTCAACATGCATCACAACATTTCCTTCACACGAGGGCCGGTATTTATGGAGTTTCAAAGAAATCAGGGATTTAAATAAAACGCACAAGAGGACAGGTTTATACAGTAAGCTGCGGGTTTGTCATGCCCCATTTTCACTCCTTTGTAATATTCTCTGCACCTTAATCCACCCCAACTCAAAGTTTTCAGTGTGTTTCTCTAACCTTCACTTCTCTAATGGGAATTGTGTGACAATGCATGATGAGAGCTGTTTCGCGTCTGCCTTGTATCTGCTCAGATAGCACCGAGGTGTTGGGATGAATGTGTGCGTGCGCTGGCAGGGGGACAGCGCTCGTGCGTGGTTAGCCTGGGTGATTGCAGTAATCAGATGGTTGTGTTAATCAGAGTTTGTTCGTCAGTGGCCTGATGAGGGGCGACGAGGGCCGCTGATTGTAATGTGATGCTTCGATCGGCATCTCTGACTACTTACGCAGACAAACCGGCAAGAGAATCATTATCATACAGTTTTGTTTTCTTCCCCCCCCCAAACCCTCCCTCCCCCACACTTTGCGGTTATCCGCTCCTGAAAACACCATGGAAGAAGTGTAAACAAACAAGCAGAACAATGCGGTGATAAATGCAGAGAAGTACTGTTTTACTGGAAAGAGCCAAACTCAATTATTATTACACGGAACGTTTTCATTCCAGTGGTCAGAGCGGCACATTGTGACATGATGGGTTATATATCACTGTTTAGGTGTCAGTGTCACCCCGTTTGAATAACAAAGCCAGGGGGAGAAATGTGATGGGGTGTGAGGGGTAGGGGGGCGGGGGATAAAAATGTGACCCCCTGGTTTATAGTCTTGCATCAGATCTTTGTCTACTCCCCCAACCTCATCCCCCTTTTCTTTTTTTTTTTTGCGGGAAGGAGTTGCTGACGCTATTATGGCTGCCTCATCAGCCAAGTCCCTACAAGGGCTGATACAAATTAATTAACCTAATTAGAGACTGTGATTGCGGGTGTGATTATAGGGGATGGGAGCGAAGGGAGAGAGGGATTGGGAAAATGTGGCAGGAGGGATGGCTCATGGAGGTGGGGGTGCGCTGGCAGCCATGGCCCAGGCGATGATGAGCTGGGAGGTGTGGGAGAGGAGCCAAGATGCTCTGCATGACTAATGAGGAAAGCTAAAGCCAGATTCACTGCCTCTTTTTTTATTTTCTTCATTTTTTAAAAAATCCACACATTTTATTTACTTTTAATTCATTGTTCTACTTTTCTATATAATAAGCATAACAGTGCCAATCAAATGTATTCTAATTTTTTTTTTCAAAAAGTCTATTTTATCCACAAAGTCTTTTTGATAGTTTTTGTGATAGACCACAGACAAATATGACATGCATATGGATTTAGTCCCTTACAATATAGTACCCCTATATAACGCACTATAAAAATTAAATAATAAGCAAATAGTAGAATAAAGTCTTGATATAAGTACAGCTGTTCTGTTAAGTTAATATTAAATAGTCAGGAGTATGCCACAACTTCAAACCGATCATAATATGTCCGGTCCACCTATAGCTCCAGAGGAGCTGCAGAGATCCTCAGCTTGTTGAAAGAAATCCATTAGAAGTTCTTCTGCTAGATTCACACACATCATGTAGGAAACACGCTATTGTGAAACATAGTGAGTGCAGTATCCTCTTACAGGGATGTTCAGTTTAGCAGAGACCAAAAAGCAGAGTCGAAGGGAAGAGTACTTGAAACTAAATGCAGGGAAATCCTGGAAGATAAACTGTTGAGACGCTGCACATGACTTAAGACTGGAATAGAGATTTATAGGGCATTATTCCAAATCTGGCAGCCAGATCTACATCAGAACGGTTTAGATCCATTCGGTCTTAGTTTGAGCTATTTTGCAATGGAGAATTTTCAGTCATTAGATGTGCAAAGATGCTAGTTATCTACTGCAGAAGAATTGCAGATGCAATGGCAAGGAAAGGCATTTCTATAAAACATTGACATGTGGTGGCTGAATGCATATTCACACCACACAAATTTTTATCTTATAAAAAATTTAAAACCATATATGCTTCTTACACCCCTTCACAACTTTGAGCTGCTATGTCTTGGTCTATCACATTGAATTTCATTAAATTGAAAGTATATAAGGGTATAATAAAATATATGAGAGGTTCAAGGTTCATAAAGTCTTTTGCAAGCCACTTTATCTGTAGATGTATTCTGTTTTTTAGTGTGCTTCTGTTGTGTTTGCTAAGAGTTTTATATGACCTTCATGGCAGAAAAAATTTCATTTCTGAATCTATGGAGTTCAGCTCTGCACTGTCTCTTAACTGGACTCCCTACAAGGAACAGACCTGCTTTCTGCGAACACACAGAGTCACACTCATACATACAAGCTCATGCATTATCTCATCCTTTCATATACACTCTGAACAGCAGCTCAGCTTCAGATGTACAGACTCTCTTCCTTACCCCACAGGCACACAACAGAGGAATCACATTTTAATCTCAGTTTATTTGTACTGGAAACAAAACAAACCTAGTCCTCAGACTGAAGCAAACTGTATTTTCATGCTGGCATCAGCAATTCTAATTTTTGTAATGAGCTGAAGAAGAAGAATAAGGGTGAGTGTAAACACTTAGGTATCAGTAAATGAAAAGAAACTCCTTAGAAGGTGCTGTTTCATTTTTGTTGTTGTGCCAGAAGTACAATAAATGCTGGTAGTGCTCACCTGCATTGTCAAATTTGAATATAAGTATGTTTTATGCACCATTCTGAAATTTGCCTTTTGAATAGTTGTTTACTTTCTCCATTCTGCGTTCCCAAATATCTCATCTGTCTTCTACCTTACTGTCTTCTTCAGTCTCAGCCACAGCATCAGATGCAGGGATACGATTAGGAGCCCACAAGCAGTACGATGTCACTATTCTAATCTGCAACCCTAGTATTTTATGCTTACCTCAGGTAGTACTGTCTCCAAAGTACTAAGGGAAAAAAATCTTTAAAATGCGTCAGTTTTAGCAGTTTTGTCCAAATTGAATCAAAAAACAAGTTAAAGGTCAGGCTTTGTTAGCTCATTTTTTCAGCTTCAACTGAATTTAAATGATATACGAGTAGACATCTTCGTGTTGTCGACTACTCACCTTTAACAACTTACCTGTTTGCATGCGTTGTTTAGAAGGACAGTAAAGTTGTCTTTTGGATGTAATTTCAACAAATTCAACTTAGCTGTCTTGTATTCTTCTCTTGAAGGTCTACAGCTTTAACTAACTTTTTTATATGTACGAAACATATCAAGGGCAAGTGTTCAAGGAAACAGCAAGAGAAACGGTAAGAGGGTAAAAATCACTGCAAGAGATTTTTTTACTACTGGTGTCATATGCCAGTGAATATAACGTGCATTGTGCCTATGTTTTAATAAAGAGGCTAATTTTGGACTTTAAATAAATAATCATTTATAATTTTTTCAAACTGGTTTCAAACAGGAAATCAGCTGTCTTGAGATGTTGAGGGATTTTTTTCTTTCAGAAATTTTTGTCTCTTGGTTTAGAAACAGTACAGATAAGCAAGAGCCCTGTCAGGTGGAAGGTAAATACAGCACTTAAGGATTCCCCTTTCATTCTGTGGTCATACGTTTTAATTAAATCCTAGAGAAAAAGAGGACAAGTGAGAGCGATAGCCCTGCAACAAGCTGATGCTATCAGGAGTTCAGGTAAAACCTCTGGGAGATGTGCTACAGATCGTGTCTATGTGCAAACAGAGCAGATACACACAGCTGTGGAAATACAGTATATGTTTAAGCATATGCATATTCCACATGAATGCACACATCTACAAAAAAATGGTTTGTGTGTTTGTGTACATGTGGTAGTTTCGTTGCACTGCTTTGCCAGCTAAACTGTTGTGGCGAAGCCGCTATCAGGTATTTAGAAAGAGTCATGAATATGGATGGGTGGTGAGACGGGACTGATGTTTGTCCTCTAAGAGAGAATGTAAGGAGAATGTGCTCCCTTCCCTGAAAGATCAATTCAGAGCCGCTCACAGAGCCGGAGCGAGAGCTCTGGAGTTAGGTGGGTGCTGGTGGTTCTGGGTAGACGGTTAATGAAATGGGATATGGAGTCTCCAAATAAAAAAACATGTTAACTATTGCTCCCGGTTTCAAGATGAGTACAGATTTGCAGAGTTTCATTGTAGAACTTCTAATGTGGAGGCAACATATTGCAAGCAAATTATACAGACAAAGTTGGCTTTGATGTTTCTGTGAACCTGTTTACTGAGCTGATACATTTGGGAAGCTCGTTTAGATTAATGACAAAAATGCTGTCAAATTAGTTGGATTTGATAAAGAGATAATTTAATGTGTCATAACAGACTAATATTTTCGTATTTAAATTGCTAGCTATGCTCATGCATTACAGTAATTTCATAGACAATACTTGAAATACTTGGTTGTAAATCTTGTGGCAGCTGGAAGTAAACTATCAAACCAGGACAATCAGACTGAATTTGAAAAGAGCTCAAAAACATGTAATAAATAAACACAGTGTCCCTGCTTTGTGGGTGCTGCGGTGGCACATTACATTGATTGCAATAAACTATTGAAACTGTTTGAATCTGCAGAAGTTTCAGACATGTTGAGGAAAAAAATGGAGAGATTTAATGATTTGAATCAAGTCTGTTGGAGCATGAATGCTTCCATAAAACAAATACTGGCCCCAGAGAGCTGAATTAGTAAGTAGAACTTTGTAGCACCTTTTACACCTAAAAATGACAAAGAGTTTTATGATAAATTGTAGCCATAATAAGAGAAAAGCATTGAGAACAATTTTTCACTGGGTTTGTCTTTAATTTTGAGTGTCATTCTTTACTCTCCATACCAAGCCTTTCCTCTTTTCTCTCTCTCCCTTTCACATTTGTCTCTTTACAATTGTCAAAATTTGTCCCTTTCGTTCACTTCAAAAGATTTGGGTTGTGATTCCTTTAATTGTATTTAGCAACATATACATCAAATGTTTCTTTCAGAAAACCATCTAATTTTAAATGGATCTTCATCGTAACATAGACAACCAGACCCACTATGCTGTTTGCGAAGCAGGAAGAAACACATGGAAGACAATACAAGAATAAAATTGTAAATCTTTTTAATTCTCATCACATTTGACTATTGTCGTCTCGTGTATAGACTGACTCCATTTGAACAAAACTTATTACCCATTTTTAAAGCTACGCCTCAGTCATTATCTTTCCAGTTAATGCATGTTCAATCCAAGGTTGTGTCACTGAGTTCCTGAATCGAACATTTGGTTCTGTACAACTGACTAAAAAAGTCCACAGCAGAGGTCGTTACACTGAAAAAAGGGATCAGAGGACAGGGAGCATAGGGGCAGGCTGCAGCGCTGTAGTACAATGTACCTTTCAATGCTAATCACTGAGTCATCTATCAGAGTTAATATGTGGGCGCTAAGCAACCTGTACATGCATTAGACCTACCCAATTATCATAATGGGTTGGTTTTTAATATGGTTAATAGGCTGGCACGACCTTGCCCATTCACTGAGAAGGTACATGAACCCTGCTGATGTGGGATGGACATATTTAGAGACTAAATGACCATTAGAGACTTTTAGCTGTTATGGGTCTAAAGTAATGCATGTGAAAAGGGGAAGCTAGATTGAAGGACAGTCTGCTAGATGACAAACAGGAACATTTATGACATAAAGTTGATGAAATTAAAGTGGAGAAAAAAGCAGAAAGGGTGACGTATGCTGCACAGAAAGGATATTATTGTTTGTTTGCTTGTCTGCATGCACATAAGGGTACAAAAGAATTTTTAACATGCAGCCATCTTCACATCTGAGAGTGCTGCTGTAGGAGCACCCTGTGGGCACCACTGGGGAACTACGTCAGCGTGGGTGCAATGTGGTCTCAAAAGGGCGGTTGGACAGAGATGAGAAGGGGCAGAATCTGAAAAATGCGCCTCCACAAAACCCCGGGAGGGGTTAACATTTTGGTTTTCGCTCAGTCTTTGTGGTGGTGGACAAATGATCCCAGGAGTCGGACAATAATGTTTTTTATGGGACTCTAAATGTTGAGCTCAACGAGGTCATTGTGGGAGTGTAATGACCAACACGTGGCCAGGCTTGAACTCCAGCAGCCTCACAGTTGGTCAGGGGGGCAGAGGGGAGGAGAATAGGTGGGAGTGGAGCATGGAGTTGCCCCTCCGGGTTTTCTAACAAGTCCTCACTTTGTTCGCATGGACGACAAGAGCCACTCAGAACAAAATACCTAGATGGTAAAACTATGTCAGGCCGGAGCAGACTTGGTCTCGTAAACTAGCCGGAGAGATAATGTTTCCTTGGTGCTAATCTGTTCCTGGGTGCCCACGCCCTGGCAGCTGGTGAACAATACCCCCTTCCTGCTTCAAACAAAAATCCTTTTCTCAGTCCCTCTTGTCAGATTTTACTGCCTATCTCTCTTCTTCTTCTGTGAATGTGATTTATCTGCTCCTCAGTCATGATAAAGAACTTCACTGTAGCCTAGCTCTCCACGTCACAGTCATATAAGAAAGCTTTGTGTATTTTGAATGGAAGATGTTGATACATCATATTATACACATCATATTATACAACAGAACTGCTGATTGCATAAGGAAACAGCATAAAATATTGTGTCAAGCTGACAGTTAAATTTTATTTATTTATTTTTTTTCTAATATGACTGATCCATATTAAACAGACCTGACTTTTAAAATAATATTCTCCCACGAAATCTTTGTTTTTGAATTGGATTAACATTTAGGTCTGGGCATTCAAAGGCCTATTTTGGATACCCAAACATACCCAAAAACTCAAACACTTTCACACATTTCAAGAGTGGTTAACATTTATTTGAATCTTGGTTACAGGGAAAGAACAAGTTCAGCACTGTCCCCTGAACTGCAGTCCCACTGACCAGTTTTGGCTATATCAATGAAAATCTATAACATCTTTATGAATGTAAAAAAAAATAAAAATAAAAATAGTTATACCCTAAACCAAATAGAGCAAAGTTTCCTAAATCAGGTTATAAATCAGCAAATAAACATTAATTCTTCTTTGTTAAATCTTAGCTTGACTGGTGGAAAAAATGATGATAAAACTGACCAAACTTAAAAGGTTTAACCAGGATTTAGTTATAGGTTTTGACAACAACTGATGGCGTCTGTAGCTTTCTCAAGAAAAAAAAAAATCACCAATAACCAAACAAATGTTCAAGGAGCAGCACCCATAAAATTGCTGGCACTAAGCAATGAAGAAGCCTAACAAGCCTTTGAATCTCAGGGGAAATGGGAAATAAACTATTATTTCTCTCTGCCTCCAGTAACAGAATATGAATAGTTGGATGACAAAACAAGGTGTTGTTGAAACACTAAACAATCTTTTCACCAAGGGTAGTCATGAAAAGACACAAAGCTGAGCTGTTCATGTCAAGTCACAGCCTCACAGACAGACAGACAGCTTTCTGGGCTAATTAAGGATCTGCTAACGATCAACCAGGTGAGCATAGGCCAGGGCCGACTCAATCAGCAACAACAACCACTGAGAAGCACTAGAGAAGACAAGCTTAAATTGCAAAAAAAAAAAAAAAATCAGACACTATAAACACAATGCAAAGACCACAGAGTAAATCAGTGGTGTCCAAAGTCAGTCCTCAAGGGCCGCAATGCTGCGTGTTTTAGTTCTTTCCCTGGTTCAACATGTCTGAGTCAAACAATGGTTCATTAGCAGGCCTCTGCTGAACATTCTGACATGATAAGTAGTTGGACCATTTGAATCAGCTGTATTGAAGAGACAGACATAAATCTGGCAGGACACTGGCCATTGAAGACTGGAGCTGGACACTCATTGAGTAAATTAAGCTCAAAAAAGCATGCTCACAATGACTGAAGGCTTTAGCAATGTCAAATATATAAGGACATTATAAATTACATCCACAGAAGCCCCAACAAGATTTCAAACAATCAACCAGAGCCACTGCAAAATTTATGAACTTTTACTTATGCCAGTGCAGTGGTGTTTAAATCCAGATAATGTACCATTTTAGATGCACAAATATAAATGGCAAGATAAATAATTTGATGATACCAGCTTGAGACTGACCTGAAGAAGTTAAAAAGAAAAAAAAACATTCATCTGCAACTCATTCCCCTCCATTTTCTATGTTGTCTGAGTTGTGAGTGTTCCCACAAGTGAGAAAACCTGTCCTTTCAACGTAAATTCCTTTTTGTGTATTTTTATCCCTTTAAAAAGTTTAAAATAAATGTTTTAATATATCTGGCCTGTAGAAATGAACAAGTAGTGCAGATATGGATCTGTTTTCACACATGAACTGCAAGGAAGTTCAGTTCATAATGCTTTACGTATCAAATTGAAATGTATTTCACTATTACAAACTAATTAGACTTTAGTATAAGCAAACAAAAAAGCCCTTAAACGGTTGTTTAAAACAGTGCAATGAGAGCATGCTATCTTGTTTGAAAGCCACCACAGCAGCACCTGTGACTGAGTTGCTTGTAACACAGAAATGATAGATTTACTGATGCATTGCTGACAAAATAACTGAGGCAGCTGAGTTAAATTTGTATTTTTTATTTTTTTTTGAAACATCAATATGATGGAAACTGCAATAAAACCATGACTAATGCACATAAGAAAATCCTGGATTTATGCACTGTTTGAACACTGAAGCATTTTGACTTACAGCTCAAATGATGAAGACACCATGTTAAGTAATCGCGCGGTCTTGAGTTTCAGCCCAGCTCGCTCCTCTCTTGTTTTACGCTCGTCAGTCTTGGCTTAAAATAAATTAGACGCAATGTGTTATAAAACATTAAGAAATCTTTCACTTTTAAACTCAATATATATCACTTTTAACCCAAATGTTTGGGATCATTTAGATGTATTGCTATCTAAAAGTGCTTTGTAACTTGTTTCTCTGTCATCATCTCTCAGTTTTCAGCGCCTCACATCAGTTACATATCAGCTAATAGACACGTCTGCCAACCTGTCAGTCACTCTTTCCTGTTTACTTTAAGTTTTCTGGACCTCTTGTATTTAATAAAATGTTCATTATTTGTCTACATGCCTACATTTGGATTCTTTTTTACAATTTCAAAAATTTCCATATTTATGTAATCCATGACGTTTGAAAATATTTTTTTTGTCACCGTGATATTAATTCAGCCAAGATTTATAGTCAAAACATACAAAGGCCAGGTTAGTACAGTGCTGAATTCACGTTCTTCATTGAGCTTCTCCTATCCTCTTAAAGGATGTTTGGCTTGTTTGTAACACTGCTATAATTCATTTCAAAATGACAAAGGTCACCGTTCCTCTGGTATTTTAAAGGGTGCAAATGTTCTTTTAGTGTCCTTTCAAACATCTGTGCCTTGGCACAACCTTGCTTCACAGGTGTACAGTTCTTTCACCCTCAAGGTCTGTTTTTCAGACTAACAAATATAATTTACTCTGGGAAAGTATTGTAAACAAATGCATTCCAGGGAAATATCTAGCCACACTGTTGTCTCTTGCTTATAGAAAAATAATGCAACTGTACTTAGTTACAGTATACCAGTCACGATTTTATTGTTGTTGCTTGTAATTGTGTGACATTGTATTTGTAAGAAAAAAATGAAACTTCAAAGCCTGTCTACCTCAGAGATACTCTGACAGTACAATTTAACAACAGGGATTGAACCGTTGAATTTGAGTGTAGTTTTAGCTGTAGATTAGGAGTTTTTGCTGTACGACTCCCCTTTCTTATGACAAACTTAATGCCTTCTCATGTAATGTCAAGAAAGTGTCTTGCTGTCAGTGCATTGGCAGCTCAAGTGTGTAAAAGCACTGGAATAAAATGTGGGTTGCTTCCATTTCCCAGTACAGTACAAATATGTAAATATGTTATATTTATGTTATCCTTTCAGTTTTTAGCTCCCAGAGCAGTACATTCTTCTTCCACATTACCCCAACATCACAACTGAAAAACATTAAATTCATTCATAGTGAATCAAACAAAGCTGAATCTTTAATGAGGCTGTTAAAATCAATCCAATGCATTCCAATGCGATAAAAATACAGTCACATTACTATCCAATTAAATATGGCCTGGTTCAGTCTTGATTAAAACACTACAATCAAAGTTAGTTGATCACAGAATGCAAGTTGGTAAAAATGTATCCATTGAAGGAAGCAAAACGGATTGCACTTAGTCATTTAGTCCACTTACACAACTGTTATGCTGCTAGAACAGCTGTTTAATAGGACATCGTCCTCTTGTCTTCACTTTGTCTCATAGTCCTGAAAGTCACATGGTAAATAGATGAACCAAAGGCGTGTCTGTGTGCTTCACAGCCCAACATTTCATGGTCCCCTGAGTAAAGTCGTATGTCGGCTGTTAAGATGAGCTGAAGCACCAGACAGCTAATCAATAGATCAATCATAACATTTCCACTTCAAATCAATTACACTTTGACTTCCTATCCATCTTGGTTACAATTGACTGCTCTTTGTCTTTTAAACAATTACCACCATCATTTAAGGTTTAATTAAGTATTAATTTATCCTTCTGGCCGTGTAGACGTTTTTGTGGCACATTAAAAGTATACTATACTGCAATTTGTATAATTGGAACAATGATCCCACAGGGTAAACAGGATGAAAATTACAGCTACATTTTTACAGATGGAATGATTCAAAGTTACAGAAGAAGGAGTGACAGTGACAGCAGTACAAAGAAAAAGTAATAAAGAGGCCACTTTGTTTCCAATCTGCACGCATGAGCTTTTTTTCTCTTCGACCATGTTAAATTCCAGCCATTCAAATGACTGAAGTGCGTAGGCTCGACTTCCAACGCGTTTCCCCGTCACCATCACAACGACTGCCATTCATGAGGCTTGACTCGCTGCTGGGACATCTGCACCACAAGTCTTGTCACCTCAGCCACTGTTCTCCGCTGCATACTGCTTTGACGAAACAAAACATGCTCTAACGCACTGGCTCAGACTGCCTCTTACAAGTGCACACGCAGGGAGCCTCTCTTGCTAAATGCCAGCAGAGAGAGTCAGACCGCCATCAGAGATAGCTGTTGTTTGCATACGCCTATGTGTGGTTTTGTCTGAATGGGATCTAAGAAAGGGGAGTTCTCTACAAGAGGGGACCGTGGGTGTGGAACATAGCTAGGCCCCCTTGGGTGTGTCACAGTGTTTTGGAGGATTGGGTGTAATCTTTAGACTTTGTAATGTGGGCAGGTTAGGTGAACTTTGAGCTGACAGATTTCTCACATATTTCTTAATTATTTTTTTTTATACATCTACAGACAATGTATGTTTCTGAATTTATAGACAAAACTTTGTGTCTACGCTCAGTAGCCAAATGAACAGCTGAGAGCTTGTGGACTGCATCTTTCTTCAACTACAACAGCACAAAGTGTAAAGTTACGCATATTTTGCTATGATAATATTTATAATGATGCAATTCCCATTCATGATATTCCCAAGCTGGCTCTTTGGCTGGTATTTCACAGTTTTGTGCGTTGGGCGTCGACACAGAGGTTTGCTGGATAAACATCCAATGCTGAGTAGGAGCGGCAAGCATCACTGTTATTGTTACTGCTTAATGCCATGCACCAGCATTGTTGTCTTGCAGCAATCAACACATACATATGTAATAAAGCTGAGAGGCAGCGGGACAATAGAAGCAATTGTGACGCCTCCAACTCAGATCAGCACAGAGCGTTGCGTTGCCATTTTTGCTGGGCTCGAGGTAACAAGTTCACTCGTTGAGATTGTAGAACAAGACAAGTTCCTGTTTGATCTGGCTGGGTTAAAGCTAACTGTTGACACTGAGATTTTTGTAAACGAAACAGGCAGATGGATGGTGATGAGAATTCAATGAAGGGCAGCGGTAGAGGTGACAGGATACTTTGGACTTGCTGCTGTACATGTGCTGCTCTGGTGTCTTTGCACATGTGCATTTCTAAGGGCAACATTGATGGCGGTGTCAGCAGTGAGTGATAACACTGGTCTTTTCAACACCATGGGCTGGGTCAGAAGGATGTGATGGATGGTTAGCAGTCTGGCCCCTCTCTCCACGCCTCCTACCACTTGGGTGTCTGGAGCGCTGGGCTGAATGGCTTAGCGGTTGGGGGTGAACACGTTTTTGTAGACAATGGATGGCTGTGTTGAAGAAATGCAAAATGTTTCACTGTTTTAGCTAAATTTTACTGCAATAGAACAATTCAAAATTAACAAACAGTACTTCAATAAAGACCCTGGAGCTGCACTTTGACATAACTGAAAAGCACAGTTGGCACAAAATGTTTACATTTAACAATGTTAATAAAAAAGGTTAGAAATGGTAGTTTATTTGTGCTTTGAAGACAATCAGTTATAGACCTTCCAAATTCCAACTAGGCCCCAACAATAAAGTCATAGATAAGGTTGCAGGCAAAGATTTACTGAGAGAAGATGTACAAGATCGGGATGAGCCATTTGAGGAACTGTAGATCAACTGACTGTAAACAAACCGACCGAAACACAAGCACAGGAAGGATAACAGGTGATGGACAACAGAGAACGGAAGGATCAGATTAGGTGGAAATAAAACTCAGGTACTTAAGCTACTAATTTGTGTGACAAATCTGGAACATGCAGTTTTCTGAGCAGAAAAACTTAGGGAAAATGATCAATAAAAACAGACACACACAAAGGGGGAATACATCTAAAGTATGGATACTTGGCGAAACACTGCAAGTTGTTTTCCACTATTATATATGTTTCTTACTTTCCTTTCTATTCTTTCCTCACTTTGTTCCCTTGATCTCAACACTCCTAATATTTCTTGGGAACAACCAGATCTTTGGGATGATAGGAAACTCTAACAGTTCAAATAGATCTTTTCTGAGAAAGGACTTGTGCTCCATGACTCAGCCTGTGTTTTTCTCCTGTGTTTAAAGCCTCTGTGGACTCTGTCTTAAAGAGGTGAAGAGAACAACCAAAACCCCAGAGAGAGCTGTACTAACGTGAGTTGTGCCTTTTCTCAAACTTCAAACACAGAGGAGACTGAGAGTGGGAGACAGAGACAAAAACAAAGGCTTGTGTGAAAGACCATGATTTCTTGAACACTCACTAATTGAAGGCTGCAGGCTGTACGAGGGAGACTGAAGCAAGCCACCAGACTTGCGTTGAACTGTTTAAATATCTGGAACATATAAACCTACATGTCCTGTGATGACAAATTTTGCTTTAACATTTACCATCCTCGTAACGTTAACCTACAAATCCCTCATTGGACACAAGACAAATTGCTTCATCTCATCTGCATGAAGATGAGATGATACCAGATATGGTACCAGAGAAAAACCTTCAAATTTCTTCCAGTTATCAGCAATATTGTCACAAACCAAAGACCTAGGGGCACCATTTAATTGCATTGACCATGCAAACCAACGAGGTGCCACTACAGTTAATCCCCTTGATGGTGGAGGGTTCTGCCCCCACACCCGCTGGCTGGGGCAGAAGGAGAGCTTTGAGTGGAAAAGCACAAACAGAACCCTCAAACAACAACACATACTATATCTACACCCCAGCACGGCCTCACCACTGGGCCTATATCAAAATCGATGGAGACCTTTCATTTTTACCTTCAGGCAGCAAACAAAATCATGTTTAAGGAGATGTGACCAGAATACACTCCTGATCAAAATCTTAAGACCAGTCAAAAAATTGCAAGAATTTACATTTTGCACTATTGGATCTTCAGAAGGTTCTTCTTTTAACATTGTGAAGTAGAGCTTCACAATGTTAAAAGAAGAAATCAGCGTAAGACAAAAACTTTTGAGCGGGGAATTAATTGAAAACTGCATTTACACTCAAACATGATTTTTTCAGCTGATCAAAAGTTTAAGACTATACCTCAAAAAACCCCGAAAACCCCCCCAAAACAGAAATCAAAGTGTCAAAAAAAAAAGGACTCAGTAATGAGTAGCTCCACCATTCTTGTTGATGACTTCAGTCGTTTAGGCATGCTTGATGCCAGTGTTTCCAGGAGGATAGTGGGAACGTTGCTCCAAGTGTTGAAGATGGCTTCACAAAGGGCATCCACTGCCTGGAACTGATGTCCATTTTTGTAAACTTCCATTGCCATCCATCCCCAAATGTTCTCAATTGGGTTTAGATCCGGGGAACATGCAGGATGGTCCAAAAGAGTGATGTTATTCTCTTGGAAGAACTCCTTTGTCAGGCGGGCATTGTGAACTGCAGCATTGTCCTGTTGAAAAACCCAATCATTACCGCACAGACGAGGGCCCTCAGTCATGAGGGATGCCCGCTGCAACATCTCCACATAGCCAGCTGCTGTTTGACGCCCCTGCACAACCTGAAGCCCTATTGTTCCATTGAAGGAAAATGCACCCCAAATCATGATGGCGCCCCCACCACTGTGCCGTGTAGAAAACATCTCAGGTGGGATCTCCTTGTCATGCCAGTAACGTTGGAAGCCATCAGGACCATCAAGGTTAAATTTTTTATCAGAGAAAACAATTTTATTCCACCTTTCAATGTCCCAAGTTTGGTGCACCCTTGCAAAGTCCAAACGGGCAATTTTGTGGTGTTGAAGAAGACGTGGCCTTTGAAGACATTTTTGTTTCTGAAGCCCTTCTTTCGCAGATGCCATCTGATGGTTATTGGGCTGCAGTCAGCACCAGTAATGGCCTTAATTTGGGTAGAGGATCGTCTCGTGTCTTGACGGACAGCCAATGGGATCCTGTGGCTCAGAGCTGGTGAAATTTTTTTGGGTCTGCCACTTGACTTATTTGTTCCATAACCCTCAGGATCATTTAAAAAATACAAAATGACTGTCTTACTGCGTCCAACCTCAGCAGCGATGGCATGTTGTGAGAGGCCTTGCTTATGCAGCTCCACAATCCTACCATGTTCAAAGTCAGTGAGCTTTGTTGCTTTTGCCATCAGGAGGTCTTGACAGTGTAAAGACTTGACAGAAAATGACATGGAATCCAGATTTTTGCACAGCTTTTGGGTTTTAGAGATTATGGTCTTAAACTTTTGATCAGCTGAAAAAAATCATGTTTGAGTGCAAATACAGTTTTCAGAAAATTCCCTGCTCAAAAGTTCTTGTCTATTGCACTGATTTTTTTCCTTTAACATTGTGAAGCTCTACTTAGAACCTTCTTAAGATTCAATAGTGCAAAATGCAAATTCTTGCAATTTTTTGACTGGTCTTAAGATTTTGATCAGGAGTGTATGTTTGATGCCAAAATCTGCTATCGTCTAATAAAGTTGCAGAGTTGGTATCATGTGTTTACAGTGGAAAATATCTGTCAGGTGTGGTGGCTGCGAGGTGGTGAGGGGAAACGCAGAGACCCAGGTTGTGATAAAGATGATGATAGATTTAATGAATAAAGCTCAACAGTCCAGAACAGGCAGCACGACAGAGAGTTAGCACACAGCTAATTACCTGTAGCAACTGAAAAACGAAGGACTGAAAAAGAGAGCTAAACCAACACAGGACTTTACAGTTCTACTGTGATGGCAGGCAGGCAGGCAGGCAGGCAGACAAACGACGTATGTTTGACAAGGACCCGACAAGAGACAGAGACAACAGGTGGACTTAAATACACAGGGAGGGTAATCAGGTAACTAGACACACCTGGGAAGCAATCAACGGGGAAGACAGAGACAACAGAGACTCACAGGACAGAAACTGAACACAGAAAACCCTTAAAAATAAATACACAGAAACACGGATCATGACAATATCAGTATGGCAATATTGTTTTATTTTATTGACATATCAGAGGTTTGGCACAGAGAGGCACCAAGATGCTGCTAACCCAAACCAGGAATATTAATTCCAATAATAGACAATCCTATTTCAATACTTTTAATAATTTTTTTGAAGGTTTGCAAATGCTTGTAGACAGTGCTGTACCCCACCTCTTTTTTTATTAACCTCAAAACACCTGATCTTTAATCCAAGCCCTAGGTTCAAAGGCTGACAAAGTGCCTTCGACCTTTGATTATTAACTCCTGATTCTGGACACTCATCCAATTTGACTAGCATGAGAGAAGCTGCAAGTAAACAGAGTGATGGGAAGCCCCATCCCAGGTGGAGAATATTAGGAAGTGATAGGAAAATGCATTGCTTTACCTTCAGCTAAAACTTTTCTCATCATTCTTTCAGGTTTTTGCCAACAAGGTAAAAAATAGATCCCAATGAGAGAAGTAGATTGCTGTGAAGACAGGGCAGGACCACGACTGACCTTTTATCTTATTTAAAAATCAAAGAGTACCACTTCTGCGTCCATGGGGGAATCGAGTTTTGCCGGGTCGAGGCGAAGGTTGCCTGGGTGCTAATCCATGGGACCACAGATGACCTCTGACCCCACAGGGCGAAAGGCTGGGTCCTGCCAAATTTTTCCTGTAGAAATCAAAATTTTCCTCTGTGGTTCAAACGAACCAAACCTCCCAAATCCTCCTCCCTGTAATGATTTATGGGGCAGGGTGTGATCGACACTCCATTAGCCCTGGGGATGAGCCTAAATGGTAGTTTTGACACCGCTGAGAGAGGAGGTTAAAGGTGATCAATAACAAGCCACTGAAGGATGGAGGGAACAGAGGGACAGGCAGAACGGGGTGGAGAAAGGGTGGTAGAGAGAGCAGCTCTTTTTAATTGGTCTCTGCTCATTAGTTGGATCTTTGTGTGCATCGTCACCTCCTTTGTGTGTCTCCACCTTTGTCTCTGGATCACATATGTGTTAGGGGTTTGGGGTTTTTTTGTTTGTAAAGGTTAACTCTGTAGTTACTCCAAATTTGACCCAGCATCAGACTGTAAAGAACAAACTCAAACATTTACTTTTGTTATGTTCTACATCTTTGTTTCCTGTTCAAAATTATAGCGCTATTTTTATTTTTCATTTTGCTCATCTGATTTTAGCTCTGGGTCTTGGGTAATAGTTAAACAATGCTTTACAAACATATATATTCTCCTTGACCTCTTTGACACTTTGTCATGTTACCACCATAATCTCTGTTGCGTTATAGTGGGATTATATGTGACAGACTAAAGCAAAGTAGTACAAGATGGCAGGAAAATGATTGTTTTAAATGTAGAGACCCAACTAATAAGCTGGAATATTATTGAAAAGTTGATTTATTTCAGAAACTTAATTCACTAAGTGAAACATATTATATATCTTAATTACACACACACTGATGTTTTTCAAGGCTTTATTTATATTCATTATACTGATTTTCAATTTACAACTAATGAAAATATGACATAGGATTGGAAAATATTGGAAGATCTATATTGAGCTCATTGAATAACAACATCCAAGTCTTGCTCCAGATTATCATTGGGATTAAGGTCAAGACTTTGATTGGGCCCGTCATGAATGTGTGTAACCATTCCAATATAGCCCCTTTCCAGTCTCAATTCAGTCATGTTTAATGTGTACACTTTCAATGTTGTAATGAGTTTCACCTATTCTATCATCCCTTCCTGTCAGCTGCGTTTCCCCTTGTGATTCCTTGCTTGTGTCTTGTGCATGGGCACATTTCTGGTGCCTGGTTGTTCACAATTTTCCGTAAGCTTCAAAGCATAGCTTCCCTTACAATCGGTCTGGCCCATTACATACACAGCCAAACATTAGTGAATGGTAAAATCAGATTCAGTCATTTAAAAAGTCAAAAAAGTCCATGCCTCCTTTCTCATTAGCTGAGGCTAAAGACCTTCTGTATCTGACATTCTCTTACAAAGCTCATATGAAGAACCAATGTATTTATACTAAGGCTAATTTACTCACAAGTGGAATTTGTTGCACTGGATTTTATTTAGAAGTGTTAGATGAAAAGCTCACTGAATAATACCGCATGTAACATGGATAATTTGCTTCCCCTTCACAGGTTATGCCTACTGTCTTAAGCCAGAGTAAATGAGTTATACGGGATACACTGAATACCTTTAATAGAAATTACGCAATTTATCACCAAGAACAGGTTTTCAATAAATGTATCCATGTTTTCTTTCACTCTTTCCCCTCGGTGTTATTCTCATATCTGCATCCTAAACTGTCTCTGTGGAGGAGTTTCTTTTTCTTTTTTTTTGGCACATCCTCCTTAAACTTGTAGTGAAGGGAGAACATAAGTGTGTAAGTCCCTTCTGAACATACACACACATACACACAGCAACAGCAGCAGCGGAGCAACTCTCAGAAGTGAGCTGATTAGGCCCAGGACTGGGGACTGATCTGCCTAATCATATCGCTGCATCCAAATCATCTGTGTACATTTCTAATTACATGGTGGCATGCGGTGTCCTTGAGCACAGTGGCAGGCCTTCATTTCATCACGCCGCTGTGTCTATCCCCGCCTACTTGCCTCATTTTCCCCCCTCTCTTCCAAAATCCTTATTTATTTATTCCCATCATTCTTATCTTTGTTGTTGTTTCGGTTGACTGTGTGGGCTGAGCAGCAGCACTCATTTACCCACCAATCTACATCCTTTGAACTGAGCATCACGGGCCACAGCCAGCTGTCGCGGACAGTGAAATCATTTTTATGATCTTTTTCTTGTCT
Organism: Poecilia mexicana; assembly: GCF_051168715.1. Lineage (NCBI taxonomy): Eukaryota > Metazoa > Chordata > Actinopteri > Cyprinodontiformes > Poeciliidae > Poecilia > Poecilia mexicana. The sequence goes on from NW_028263385.1 coordinate 9,475,578, forward strand.
ACCTCCAATTTGCTGAGGTTCAGAACATCAACGTCTAGTCTTACATGCATAAAAAAAGAGACATGGACGGAGGACAAAAGTAAGGAATGTGAATTCACTTTTATATTTTCCAAAGCCCTACTTGAAACAACAAGCTGGTTCGTGTATGCAAAACATATATATACATTTTTCAACTGGTATGCATTTCTAAATAGGTATATTTTTCATTCTTTTCAGATGCATTTGATAGAAGGAAGACCCTGAACATCTCTCTGAGCTCTGGGGTTAGCTGACCTTAATTTTTCTTTGCTGGTGTGTGTCTCTTTACGACGAGGCCGCATCTTTTTTTCTCTTCTCTGCAGTAAACCTTGTTACTGAAGTCAAGAGACATCGCAGCGCCTTTTGCAATAGTTGACAAAAGGCCTATTTGAAGGTGAAGAGAAGGGACAATCTTTTACATGAGGCTGCCGTGTCCTTTTTGGTACAACAATTAACTTTGCAACCTTGTGTAGTAGTCTGAAAGATCTCCCCTGCAGCTGTGCTGTATGATTTCACATCAGTCACAAGGTCCAAGAAAGATAATACTGAAATGTGGCTTTGTTATGAATTTTACCACATACCGTGCATCTGAAATGGGTTCAGAGCGCTTCACTTTTTACACATTTTGTTATGTTACAGCCTTATTCCAAATTGTATTAAATCAGTCCCTTTCCTAAAAATTACCTACAGATATGATTGTGTGAAACAAGGTTTTTGACATTTTTGCAAATTTATATCATAAGTAGAAAATCAAAAAATTACATTTACCTAAGTATTCACAGCCATTGTCAAGAAGCACAAAACTGAGCATTTTCCACCGAATCAAGTTGGTGCATAATGAAGAAATTGAATGACATAGAGAAAAAATATTACATTTATGAAAAAACGAAACTACAAAAAAAACACAGAATGCAAAAAGCTAAAACAGCCCTATACCCTCTCAGGGCAAGTTAATGTCACCTGTTGCAGTCAAAACCTATGGCTTCAAAAAAGGGATTCTCAAATATGGCATGAAACATCTAAATCCTGAACAGAACTGGCAGGGAACAAAACCTGGAGGAAACCAGTGTTAGACAGAACAGGAGGATCTGAGAATTAATCAGATGGGATCTATACCGGAATGGTGTGACAAGGAACATGTAAGTCTAATTTACCCAAAGAGAAACAACTGGTGGCGATGTTAATCTGAGAGAAGATATGACGAAACACCAAGAGTTAAGAGTCAAAGCAACTCAGAAGCAGGTATAACTGGAGGAGATTAATGATAGCACACTGTGGACAGAGTAAACTAGATTACCTTAATAAAAAACAAACCACACAGCACAAAGAGCTCAAAGTGGAACCCAGACCAACACAGAGCAAAACTACAATATTGAACTCTAAGTCCTTCAAATCATTACATGTGCAGTTTTAAAAACATAAAGTTATACACAGCCACAAAATAATGAACATCTAGAAAACAAAAAACTATTTTGAAGATTATTTAATGCTTGCTGTAGAACATTTGAACAGGCCAGTGAAACTCTTGGGGAGTTAGATAAAACCAAAATGAACCTCTTTGAATGTCATTGCACACAAAATGTTTAGAAGAGAAATGGCACTGCACATCAGACAGCAAAACACCATCCTAAAAGTTAGGTTTGAGGGTCAAAACATCATGATGTGGACCTAATTTGAAGTATATTGTACCACCAAACTTATTTGAAATTTTCAAGTAAACATATTTTGTCAGCTAGGTTTAAAAAAAAAAACTAATTTATGGACTGTTTGTATGAGTGACTGTGCTACTTACTGACATCTGGTAGGGATTTCATATCAGCACCCTCATTCCAAATAATTTGAAATTACTGATAAAAGCATTAGTACCTTGTAATTAATACTTAGTATCAATATGATTTTCCCCTCTGTGTTTTGTGTTTCCCATTGTGTCCAAATGAGATCCTACAGCTTCCACTTTCATTGTTTAAAAATCAGGTTGATCAGAAAGATCTTGTAATAATTACATAGCACCAAAAGTCTTCAAAATATGACTTTCTTTTCATTGTAAGACCACCAACAGTAACATCCATGTGCAGCTGCCTGAAGGCAAGTTCCTGAGATATTAGTTCTCCACTCTCAGAACTGTTAGTCACACTGACAGACACCTGAGGCGATATAAAATGTCCCTCAAAGCCATGAAAGAAGGAGACGGGCTACTTCTCTTCTTTTAAAGCTCTGAGTGAGGAGCAAAGAGATACAGTGAGGAGGGGAGAGTTGCTTTCTAAAGCTGCACCCCCACCACTACTCTCTGCATATGGGGGCCATACCTCTGAGCCAACATGAAGGGGGGAACCCATATAGCTACACGGTCCAGTATCATAAATAACACAAGACTTCTCCTCTCCCTTCTCCGTCTCCTTCACTTCACTGCTGGAGTGTTTCATATGGTAACTAGGTGTTCACTGTGTGGCCACATTGTTGCCCACCTTTCAAGTGACTCAGAGGAGGGAAACCTTGAGGTAGAGGAATAGAAGGAATTTTTGATGAAGAAATGCATTATTCCGTTCTTTTTTTTTTTTTTCCAATCTCAGGTCCGCTCTTTTTGGTGCCACTTACTGTGGGAGAGGAGTATTTATTACATAAATGGTAAGAAAAGGAGAGTCGAGCTCAGTGGGAGGAAGACGTGGTAATAGAGGCAGAGAGAAAGCTCCTGGTTCTTTTACCTGTAGGATTAATGAAGAGAAGGTAGAAAGTTTTAAGAAATTCTTACCACATGTAGCAATTTTGGAGCGATGCAAATTGTCTTAATGTTTATTTAGAAATCAGTGTCATAATCTATCAATATCAATCAGAACTTTCGATTTAAGCAGTCATCATTTTACATCAAAAGTGAAAAAAAAAAAAAAAACTGTATTTACAGTCAAGAACCCTTAAGGCACTGAGAGGATCAGGATCTTTGATTTCTCCTGTGTTTTCAGCACCATCCAGCCTTCTGAGGAACGAGCTGGAGTTGTCTGGAGTGCACACCACAAGTCCCAGTGGATGCTGGAGTACCTCACTGGCCGTCCCATAGTTTATGAGGACACAGGGCCGTGTCTGCAGTACGTGGGGCCCACAGGGAATTGTGCTGACACCTTTCCTCTTTACTGTCAACACTGCACACTTCTCCATCTACTCCTCACACTGCCTTCTACAGAAGTATTCTGATGACTCTGCATAGTCAACCTCATCAAATGAGAGGACGACTCAAAGTACAGACAAGACTTTGTAGACTGGTGCCAGCAGAACAAACTCCTAATCAGTTTAGAAGCTGGTGGTTGACTTCCACCTCACCGAGACCCATGAACATCCAAAGACTATATTTTTTGTGAATTGATTCTACATATACATAGATGCTGAATTAAAAGCTGAGCTAAAGTTTATAATAAGCATGAACTTTACACAGAAAAAAGATGAAGGTGACCTGTTGGATTGCAAAGACAACACAAAACACAGATTGACCTGTATTTAAGTTTTGCTCTTGATGGATTCTGAGGTTCCATCTGAGTTTCTGACAACAGCTTTTTGCAGGAAGTCACAACAAAGTAGCTCACCAATTGGAAGTGGGTATGGGATAACAAGAGAACTATACCACATTTACAATGTGGTATATCGTTTTTCATAAATCACATTCTTTAGATGCCAGAAAGACTGCTGTTACTTCTAAAAGTGTCATCAGTCTTTCAATTTTCCCATACAAACTACTGTGACTAAATATTGAGGCTATTTTGACATGAAACCGTTTTAAACATGTAACTGTTCCAGTGAATAAAACACAGGTTCACATTAAAAGTTTGACATATTGAAAATCAATCATGATTTTTTTTAAACTGAGAATTGTTCTAAAACTATTTGTATTTCTAAATTAAACAAAATGCAGCCTTCTGCTATCAGCTTTCATATTAAGAGACAAGACAATAACAACAAACAAGCTTATGAAAGCCTCATTGTTTGGAAAGTTGGCTCCATAATGGTGCGATTGAGAGTTTGTTTCGACTACAACCAGCATCTGATGAATCCATCTGTAGTTATTTGAAAAGAGAGGTCTTGGAGACGAAAAGTCAATTCTGAACTCTGTGTACACTCTAATAAATGTGGCTCGCTTTCAGGTATAAAATCACAGGTAATTGAAAGAAAGGTGCCAGACAATTACAATGGTAAATTATTTAACTGCAAAGCTGAAATATTTCTTCTGAATTGATTATTACCGCCCTCTATTGCATCATTACCCATTTCTACACAATGATGAACAGAAATCCAAGAATCCTCCAAGTATGTTATTCAGCTGTTTCTATTATTTCCATAATTGCCAGCGATGTAGTGCCGTTTGTAATGTAATTAATAACAAGCGTTGCCTTATAATGCGCTTAATGTTATTTATCTGTTGGCAGATAGCTTGATGCTGCTAATCCTCATTCATTTGCTGTGGATCAATGCAAATCCGCTAGTGTGAGTGAAAATTCCCCCTCCCCCTTTGACAGAGCCGATGGTTCCTAATGTATTTTCCCACCATTAACCAGCCATAATCCCTGCTAATCATCACTAATCCACATTCTTCTGTGTGCGACGATACTTCCCTGATGAAGGAGGCACTGGTGCTCACATGCGTCTGGGCACTGCTGAAGCTGGAGCTCCTCCCGAAGAGCTGCCGAGGGCCCCTTCAGTGCAGGAGAACAGGCTGCAGGGATGAGAACAGAGGGGAGGATGGACGGTTGTGATTTATGGGTTGCATTTTTCGGGAGCTTTGCTGTCTTGTGATGGGTTCTGCTCATGTATTATTGATTTAATGGTATAATGGAGCTTGTGTACCTCCACAAAGCAAGGGGGAAAAAAACTGCATATCATGAGAAAATAACAGTTAGTGTGTGCAACAACCACTTCTCTTATCTGGTCCACTGTGGACTCTTTTTGCTTAACCGTTTAGTCGACCCTGTTGGATTCAGAGGCTTGCAATGGATTTTTACTTGTTCATATTGGTTCTTAGGTGGCTTAAGACAATTTTTTTAAACTGAAAAAATACTGAAAAAAATACTTCAAATTTCATGCAAGCTTGTTTGAAATTCCTTCTTGCTCAAATTAGTGAGCAAGAAGGAGAAATGCTGTACACTTCCAGGTTTGTAGATGACAACAGATTTCCACTGTTGTGCCTACTGGTGATAAAGAACCATCAATACTTTTTCAACATATTTTATCATATCTTTTAAACAATCAAGAAATGGATAAAAAAAGGAAAGGAAAAAATATCCTGTAGTTTGACCAAAAAAGATAAATCAATCATCAGTCTTGAGATGCTTTGGAGGAAATGCTAATGTAATGTAATAATCAACATTAAAAGGACCTATAGTGGTATTTTTAAGTAAACCATTTTCTATTACTTCTACTGCAACCACAGCAATTCAATTAAAGGACATTTTAAGAACTGTGTCTCATCCTTACTCTGATTTTGATATTTCTGCACTGGCTTCCTGTATCTTTTAGGGCTAATTTTACAGTTAATTTACTGGGTTTTAAATTTTAAATACTCTGGGTCTAAAGCCTTTGTCTGCCTTTGTCTGATTTCATTTTGACTTATCCACCTCCCAGTACCCTCAAGTGGACACATTTTATTTTTAACACTTGGGTAACAACCTGTGGTGAGGTGTCTTTGGAGCTATTCTGACTGATAACTGTGAACCATTTAAAGTTTTATCTAGACACGTCTCTTTTGGTTTTTCAGACTGTTTTGATTTTTTTAATTATAAATGTACTTTGATAGCTTTTACCCACTATAGAATTTTTCATTGATTACTTATTCATCTAGATTTTATATTTTAATTGAAGTAACTGTTTTACCACTGTTGCACAACAATGACATCATGTGCAAGCATTAAGTGCTAACTAAAAGTTTAGTTTGACAAACCAAACTTTTTTTATTTATTTATTTTTTTGTCATTTATCTTTTCCTCCAATGTTAAAAAAATATATTCTCCACTACTACAGTTAATACAGAATATAAAAGAGGCGAATGTTAATTATCTAAAATAATGGTATTTAAAATTAAACACAATTAAAGGTCTAAAAAAATTACACGACAATACAGTAGTCAAATATTGAATAGGAGTCATGAGTAAATTAAATACGTTTGCTTGTTCAGAAAAACACGTTGATATTAAACTATGCTTCCTTGCCTAAATGAGTTTACTTATTAACGTTATTAGTAACTGAAAGAAACTCAGAAACACAATAATCTGTGTGGATGTTCCGGTTGGAATATGATCTTTCGAGAACCTGAGATCCAGGTACCATGATGAACAACCGCAGTTTAACCAGCAGGTGGTGCTTTTGACTCGTTATTGTTTGGCAAATCGATGTCCACCTAAGCGTGTCTTCCTCCAACAGACTGACTACATCTGTCACTTAAAAAATATCCCTTTTTGACACTCACTTTACAGCCACATAAAATGCAGGTTGCCGTTTTATGTTGTCGCAGTAAATATCAGCTGGTTGTTTCAGTTGCGCAAAAGACGCGCAGAAAACCAGGTTTGAACCCAAACAGTACTGGAGCAAATGAACGAAAAAAAAAAAAAAAAAAAAGATTCGCGGACTCAGAGTTCGGTTTCATAGACAGACAAATAACTCACATGTAAATAAATCCAGGATGTGGAAGAAGCTTTGTTGAAAAACTTCAAGCAAACTCTTTGTCACGGTTTCGGCTTGGAATTTGGCAACGAAATAATAATAAAACATGAATCGCGAGGCAAAATCTCCAATAACTTTTTGAAAGGGAAAAAAAAAACATAAGTAGGTCTTGTGGTTTACAAGCTTATTCGTTGTTTTCCCACATTTTTACGGGTTTTTTCGTGGTGTTGTATTTGAACGAATTTTTCCAAATTGTGGTGGAAGGAAAAATAAACAAGAAGGGCCTGCAGTTTAATTCAGAATTAGGTGCTGTGTTTGGGGGGAAGATCGCCCGAAGAAAAAACAATGACAACATCTGGTCAAATCCACTATGGAATTAAAATTTTGAATTAGAAAGCAATTTAGGACTTAAACATCGCGCTCTTGCAACATAGAAGTAAATGATTTACTAAGTAATAGATCTAAAAATTCTGCAGATTGTAAATCCATTTTCTTCCATTTAGCAACTCTTGGGCCTTTAAGTGTATTTTTCTCTCTCTTTATCTTTAGTTGATTTAGCGCCTCCAGGCATTTTTCTCTGCCAGATCAAAGAGTCGTCACAATTTTCCCTTCAAATCCTAAAACATGTCATCTCATAGTTTATAGAGGGGAGAAACCTAAATGAAGAACGCCTACCTTGGCCTTTTCTAAACGAATCAGAATAACAACATAAGAGCACCACAATAAAAAGACAATAATTTCGCATTAATATTGCACAATTTAATTCTGCGTTTACACAAAGACTTGAAGAGCGTCACAGACTGAAGTTAGCAGGGAATGCCTGAGGTAAAATAACTGTTGTCAAATCCCTTAAACAGCACATGTACACAGCTTCTGCTTTCAAACGATGCTTTGTTACATAACCAATCACTGCACCTAAAGAAAAAAAAAAGAGAAAAAGAGAAAAAAAACACAGTCTGATCTGCCTCAGCTTCATGTTCATCCTGTTTGCCTGCTGATGCTCTACAATAAACGGTAACAAAACAGCGACTGTTTTGGATCCAAATGAAGACAAAAGACAATTTATTGTATATATGTTTTATGTAAGTAATAAAATATTACTATAACATAAATATAAATGTGACTTTGCAGTCTACATTTAGCAATCAACAAACAACCAATGTCATAAAGAAAAAAAAAAAAAGGAAATCCACAACAAAACCATCGACAGAGCTAAACAAACAAAAAGAGCTCCAAACACTTTTTAAGAAATAAATATTTATATATATAAATGGTCAGATTCATAAATGAAATCATATTAAAATATCTTCTTGGAATTAGTAAGTGTACAAAACTGCCCGGAAAGAAAAAAAAAGAAAGAAAAAGAAAAAACAAACAAAAACAATATCTCAGAACAAATACAAGTTTACATATTGGACATATTTACAGATCGGAAATAATCCTGGCAACATTTTCTCTAAAACGTTTCTTTTTATTATTATTTTTTTCTTGAAAAAAAGAAAGTATCCCTCATTAGTGTTGAAAAGCACTGCTGTGTTATTTATTTTCATTTTTTATTATCATTATTTTTTTACTGATCCAACATTGAGAACTGACACAACGCATGAGATTTTCAGATTTCCTTACAAGTCGAAAGAGAACAAAATAAATAGATTTAAAAGAAAAAAAATCCGTTTTTTTTTTTTTCTTTTTCTCCCAGTACAGCCATCTAAAATAATACAGTCTTTCTATGGAACGAAGGTAATTGGTAGATATGCAATCAGATTCAAACAGCAAATCATGTACAGGCGTGATATATTCTACAGATACCTGAGTTATTCTTCGGTTTTATTGTTAGACCAAATGTTTTCTTGAAATGTTTTGAGTTTTAGCAGACTAGCAGACAGTTTCGGTGACAGAAACAACACTTTTATAAACAAACAATAAAATAATAATAACAATAATATTAGCGGAAAAAAATAAGTGCTCCATGCAAAGAATATATTTTCTAAAAAGAACAAAAACAAAATGCGAATAAAAAAAAATCATAACATACATTTTAGCGTCTGATGCTGTTTGCACATTTCGACGTGATCAGTTGGAAAACTTTTTATTATTATTATTATTTATTTATTATTTTTAAGGCATGCCCTCAGAACTTTAAACGTTCTGTTGCATTGGACTTTAACTGTAAATGTATCTGACAGATGTTTGATTCACGATTTTCCAACACTTATCCACCATCAAGGAAACAGGAAAAACAGCAAACAATAAACAAAAACAAACTGCTCCGTTGAGCAAATGATGAGCAAAATTCAAAACACGGTTTGCAGGTAAAGACACTTAAGTTAAAGTATTTGCAAAAAGACAGAAAAATAATTATATTATAATGAAAGTGTGCACTCATATTCAGAAATCTGGTTGAGCAGTTTGAGACTGAAAAAAAAGCACAAAAAAGTTCATTCAGTGTGAGCCATTTATCTCCAGTGTTAATCATTTTTCAGACGACCACCTCATTCTAGTGATGTCCAAGAGTTCATGGTGCACCAGGAGGAGGAGATCGAGTCTAACATTTCAGTACAGCCAACTTTTACTTTAGATATATTTTTCCTCTCTTTGATTTTGGTAAATAAAAGATATTTGCTTCAATTTGAATGCGCATGGAATCAGTTTTAGCGATTTTTTTTTTCTGTTTCCCTATCATGTTCCCTTCTGATTTTTATATCCGATTAACTTAATCTCCGAAAACTAAAAGGAAAAACTGATCTTGTGTTTTATTTTTTTTCTCTTTCTCTCCCTTTCGGGAGAACAAAAGTTCAACTTAAATACTGTAAAACTCCACTGTCCCTTTCCCTTTTTTTCTCTCTAAATGCTCGGATTGTTCATGAAAACAGTCACTGCACAGGACTCTGTAGTGTGCGGTGTAGTGGAGGGGTCTCTGCCTGGGAATATACGTCCTCCATATTCGGGTGCGGGACCCCCACCGGTGTCATTCTTTTCTCTTTTTGTCTTCTGTTGCAAAACCAAACGCGGACCACCTCTTTTTCCAGCTGCAGAGTGCCAGCTAAAGTGCTGATTTCGTGAGCGGATGGCTTTGGGCATTTCAAGAAGTGGTTCTCCAGCGCCCCTTTCACCCCAACCTCAATGGAGGTCCTCTTCTTTCGTTTCCTGCCCTGCGCGGCGATCTTGTCCAAATTGGTGGGGCTCCCCGTGTTCGAGTCTGTCTCCTCCAGCCACTTGTTAAGCAGTGGCTTAAGTTTGCACATGTTCTTGAAGCTGAGCTGCAGCGCCTCGAACCTGCAGATAGTGGTCTGAGAAAAGACGTTTCCGTACAGGGTGCCTAAGGCCAAGCCCACGTCCGCCTGCGTAAAGCCCAGCTTGATCCGCCGCTGCTTGAACTGCTTGGCGAACTGCTCCAGGTCGTCGGAGCTGGGCGCGTCCTCGTCCGAGTGGTCCTGGTGGTGGCTGAAAGCCTGCTGGGGCGACTCCATCTGGTTATCGTGGCTGCCTGTCTCGTCGTGGAGCGGATCCCGCATGCCGTGGTGCAGGGCGCCCGGCTGTGGACTCAACATCGCGTTGAGGTTTGTGTATCCGGGCTGGGAGTAGACGAGCGACTGGTGGCCGTTGGAAGCCGGGGACAGCGGGGACAGGTGGTGCGTAGTAGCGGGCGCCCACGAACCGTGGTGCGCGCTCTGCGTCTGCTGGTGCACCAGGTGAGATCTGTGGTGGAAGCCGCTGGTCAAGTCCTCCCTGCTCGCCTGAACGCCGGCTTTGTGCTCCTGCTGACCGATGTGGGTGCCACTGGACCAGTCGGTGTTGGAGGTGGGCAGCCACTGATGGTGCGTCAGGCTCATCGGATGCCCCGTATTGGTAGCCGCGAGCCCCTGCAGGTACTCGTGGTGCATCATTTTTTGCACTTCTCTATAGGTCGTCCCTTGGTGCATCCTGTCCGAATCCGGATGCATGAGCGGGTTGGACGGTAAGGAGTTATTCCTCGGGATGTACTGAGCTGTTGTCGCCATGGCTCCAACTTGGAAAACTGACGAGCGCTTCGGAGGTCTCCGGGCTTTAGAGCCAAAAACGCAACAACCTGCTCTGGGAGGTCTTCGGGAAGAGCGAAGACACGCCTCCCCTCGGCTTGTATTGGCTCCTCTCCGACTCAAGCCCACTGGAGAGAAACTCAATAGGCGCACGCTTTCAGAGGACGGCGTGCGCGATGGATGGAGGTCCGGTGTTACATATGTTAGAGAAAAAACATATGTTCTACTTATGAAATGTCTCTTTGAGTTTCTGTGCGCACCTGCTCACAGACTCTGCGTGTCTTCTAAATGTTCTCGGTATAGAAGGTGAGCAGGAGCTGCAGCAGCGGGGTCTGATTGGGTTTCCACAGGTTCAGATCGGTTGTTTTGCAAATAACCACGTGGGGGAGTACGGAGATCTTTCTGAAGGGTTGCCCCCCCTCTGTCTTTATCACACACACACATGCACATCTGCACACACTCACACACACGTGCACCTTTATAATAGGTCACTGATGATTATAGCGCTCCTCATTTTAAACAGATTATAAGGCGCGATCCTCTCCAGCTCTGCAGCCTCCCACACGACGAGGGGCGCGCAAATAAGCTGATGTGATGCGTCTGTGAGCGCTTTAGAAAGAAGAAAATGTGTGACAAATTTGAGAGCATTTGCTCTGTTTCAAAAGCCTCCACGTCTGTCATTTATTTGTATTGTCTCCAGTAATTTTCAGTGTTGTAAGACCTCATCATCACCACCCACTTAGTTATGATAGGCCAAGATGCACGCTCTCTGTTTGGGGCTCTTTTCCCTGACTCTCTGCAGCGTGCAGGTGGAAATGTTAAACAGGAAGTATTCACATTGTTCGGCTCCAGCCCCCATTAAATTTGATAACCTTATTTGCGAAATATTTGTTACAATGTACATTTAACAACATAGAGCATAAGGTTTTATAATGTATGTTTATTTGCCCTTCCGTCTCTGCAAGTTTTGAATGTCACGGCAACTCTAACCTCTCCAAAAATACGACAACAATATAATTAAACTCTTGAAATTGTATTATAGACTTTAGTTTTGGTGTGCCACTCACTATAAGTGCCCCCCCCAACTCCCCTACTCCATCCCCTTCCCGTCCGGCCACCGCTTTAAAACTTTCTACACGTGCCCCCAAATTGTAGGACCTTATTTTTAAATTTAGGTGAAATTATTACTTCCCCGTGATCATTATCTATAACAAGACAATCTAATTTAATTTCAACATAATTCCTGACAAGATGTTCTACTCAACTCTTGTAATGTTTTTCAAATATCATTTATCGTTTGAAGCATTGCAACTTAAAGAGATAAATCTCTTGTTTTGTTTTTTTTTCCTCCTCCTGGCTTACTCTTCTCTTCCTCACCCGGTTGATCTGATTATTTTTCCCTTCACGTTTTGTCCCAATAGCAAATTACCAATTCTATGAATTGCAAAGCAGCCTCAGAGACGCTGAAGGGGTAGAGAGAGGAGGGGGAGGATGTGGTGGTGGTGGGGATGCAAAGATTGAAAGGGATCTTTGCAAACACAATCACGTTCTTAAATGGAAATGCGGGGCTTTAAACAAATCTTACATCTCTCCCCTTCCATTCGCCCAAAACTCTGCAATCAGGCGCATGTTCCGCTCCTTCTAAAACAGGAGCTGCTTTTTGGGGAAGGTCCCATTTTAATCATTCACCTAAAAGCAATGTGGGTTTTTTTCCCCCCCCCGTTTTTATCTCAACCCCATGCGACTGTTCTTTTTTTTTTTTTTTTTTTTTCTTTACAGGAGTTACTCGGCTCTGGTGTTCATTTTAATCCGGGGCTTCATGACTAAACGGTAAGTTGTCTCTTTTTCTGCTGTGGATGCGTCCTCGCTGTACCCTTGTCTCCTACGCTAACAGTGTAGCGTGCATGTGTGAAAGTGTGTGTGAGGGGGTGTGCGTTTGTGTGCAAAATGTTGGCCGGGTCACAGGTGCTCGTCATCATCTCCGGAAAGGCGTGGTTTTTGCCCACGAGTCCTTTATATATTTATTGGAATAAGTGGGGGACGCTCTTCACGCGTCGTCATGCAATTTATCAATAAGTAAATCCAATCTGTTACCTCGTGGCGTATGAATTAATATTTTTTTAAAGAGAGAAATCAGTGATCACTGTGCGACACTCGCAAAACACATTAAAATGCTTAATTGAATGTGTAAAATTGACGGGGGGTTTCATGGAAAACTGTTATCTGCGATGTAATCATAAAATAAGGCTTTTAAAAATGTAATCAGTTGTTTGAGAAGAGTACGGAAATATTATTTAAATGAGAAAGCAATATATTATATTGATATTTCGAGATATTCCAAACAGCAAACTTCTTGGAATCTGTGCGTAAACCCCCTGAGAGATCCAGCGTGTCGCTTGCTCTGAGGGACCCGCAGCTCCACGCAGCTCACAGTTAATAAAGACGCGTTTGCCATTCAGTCACTCTTGTCTCCTCCAGTCTATAAAAAGAGCTGGTTTCTGTCACACAGACCCAGGCTTGTGCTTTGCCATGCCAGTGACGAGCTGCTGGAAAAGAGAAAAGCTCCAGATGCTTTGGGCCCTTTTTTGCAGGGGGAAGAATACGGCCTTGTTGTTGCGCTGAGGTGCATTTTTGCCAGGACGCACAAGGTTTCCATGGTGCGCCCGATGAAAGGGGATCACACAGAACTCAGCTGTGAAGGGACGGGCCGCTCAGGGAAAAGACGGCTGCAAATGAGCGCGATATGATGGGTTGAAAAGGAAAAAAAAGTGAATAAAGGATGAAATTACAGAGCGATCCGAGTGTGAACCGCGGAGATGAGTGTTGAGGAAGTTGAGTGACCTCCTTTAGGAAAAATAAGTGTTCTTTGTATCTATATGACATCATGATTTTATGATTTATTCTTCACTCTTTTTTTGCCAGTTTTCCCTATGATACAGATGTGGGAATGCGTTACAGAAAATGAGAAAAGCGGAACGAGTTCAGACTTGTAATCCAAACTGCATGTTACGTTTTCATGTCCAAATTATAGTTTCGATATATTTTGCATCAATATTTCATTTAGGCATGCAACTATTTTCCAGTTTCTGTAATTTAGGAAATTTAGAAAGCGTTTAATCGTCTCTTAACTTATATCTTATTATAAAGCAGTTATTGTCAGGAGACAGGAAGTTCCTCTCTCATTTCCCGTCTGCTTTGGGATGTGCAGAGAGAGAAAAAAACACGATAAAAGCGTCTGAAGAGTTTCTAAAACTGTCTTTGCATTTTCTGACATTTTCAGATAGACTATAAAAAATAACACTGGAAGGTGTCAATCAATTTTAAAATAAAATGCAGTTTCTGAAATTGCGGCTTTTAAACCGGTTTTGACGCGTAAATCTCTTTTAATTCAGACCAGTGGCGTCTCTAAGGGGGGTCGGATCGGTGGGGGCCGGAGGCTTTGGGGCTACAATCTCTCGCACTAGCAAGACGTCTTGTTAGAGAAGATACATTATTTATTTATTGATATCATATTTTGATTATTTTATTTTTAAAAATTCAAGATTTTACATAATTATTTTCACTTTTTAAGTAAATCATAATAAACAAAGAAGCAAATTTAAACCTGTTACGCATAAAGAAAGGAAAAGGAAAAGCAAATTTACCACTGACAGATGTACGTTTCTCAAATAAATTGCCCCCTTTAGTGCCAGGTTTCATATTAGATTCATTCAGTGGAGGAATTGAAAATTCTTGGAAAACATATGTACAACAGTCTTGTGCAGGTCTAAGCATTTCATTCCAATCCAGTACAGCTGAAAGACCAATCAATAAAACTAGTTTTTGGCATTTGGATACAACAGACGTTTAAAAAAAAAGAAAGAAAGAATTAAAGTAGATATTCAAAGGAAAAATAGGCATCTGGTCAGAAACTGCCAAAATACAACCATATAGATAGACTTTCTAAGACCATAGGACAAAAGGTAACCATAGCCCCCTGGGAACAGAGTATGTTGAGGGTCTGCCAAGAGGCGCACTCTGGTTGGTCCCCTTGAGCTCCAGCAAGTTCTAGGAATGTAGTAGAGATTCATTGCAACATCAGAATAAAACTCCTCAATTTATCGTATGACTTTCAGTTTTGGTGTGCTACTTCATGATTATAAGTGCCCCCCCGCCCCCATCCCCCGATCTGGTCACCCCTTTTCAAAACTTTCTGAAGGGATCCTTGATTTGTACTCAGCCTCACTGCAGATCAATAATCCTTTTTCGTATTTCCAGGGGGAACATTTGGGGCAGCAGCAGGAGCGTGTTTAGATGTTAAAATTCATGCGATGTACCTCCTGCAGACAGTGGAATAATATCCACCAAGTCGTTCAATCAGATAATTGTATTTTGTTTTCACTGTTTTTGACAGACATGCGTAATAGGCACTAAATATGCAATCGCCAAAAGAAAAAAGCTGCTTGTAGGCCATCCATTTTGAACACTAAATCGTCCTGTTCTTTTCAGGTAACTTTTTCCTCTTTCTTTTTTGGCTAATGAACTTGGGCTACTCTGCCAGCATCCCCTTGAGAATGCAGCTAAGGAAGGGGGGTGTGTGTTTCTCTTGTGGTAAAAGGTGCGAGTTTCTTCCTCTATCTCCCGGCTAATTAGGCGGGGTCTGAACACGCCAGAATGAATATTCATGAAAACCACCAGTGCGCAATTAGTAGAGGAGAGAGTTCCCAACTTCAATCCCAAAACAACGCATGGCTCGCAGAGAAAGCGGGCTAGAGTTCCCCCCTCCTGCTCCATGTGTCTCTGCTGCCGGAGCGCTCTTTGAGCCCTCAACTTGTACTCGCAGAGCTTATCAGGTGGTCTCCCATTCCCCCCCACCCTCCTCCTTTTCAAAGCAGCCACCATCATAAGTGTTTGGACCACTTCATTTGAATCTCCATGTTGGGAATAACAGATAATCCAATTAGATTTGTCAGGAACCTCTGAGGTGGCCTAAACAGAAAGTTTTTTTGTGTGATGAAAGCTTTTGGAGATCTTTGGATTCACCTTTTAACACCTAGAATTTATTTAAAATTATTGTTTTTAAATAACATAAAAACTTTACAATAGGTCAGTGATTGTGATCAATAACAATAGCCAGTCCAGATCCCATCGATACCTTATCATTACGGCATTCTCAAGTGAACCTCAGTCAACAGCTGCATCAGAGACTTGGAGACAGAACCATGGCACGCTGTAAATAATATCTTGAAAAAAAGTAATTTGCTTCAAAAACAAGAGAACAACGTATCTGTAAGTTATGTCAACAAACCACAAACTGGAACCCATAGATTCATGTTGTTAGCAAAAAGTCATACCAAAATAGAAAGGAAGCAAACTAAGACAGGCCTAGTATCTAGCAAACATTTAAGTATGTATCCACAGGCTATGTGGGAAGTCAGCTAGTTCTCAAAATGTCACCAAAACTACATCTATGTGACACTGCTAAAATGCTATGGAAATTTAATGTCAATAAATCAAAAGATTTTATTTCACAAAAAGGATGGCTTCCTGCATATAACACACATGGATTATTCTTTAGTTACAAAATGTACTTCAATAACTTAAACATAACTTCTTTTGACAAATCTTCGTCATTACAAATAGATCCAGCCAAGGCCACTAAAAATATACATTCACAGCAGCATGTTGGATTATGACGTTATTTTTCTATATTGTGGATTTTCAAAAAGGTAGATTTGAAAAACTTTCCAAAACAATAAATAATTAAATATATCCTACTAAACTGGCTCAAAATTTTTATTATTAAATGATTTACATTTTGTATACAGAATATTTTTTGTAAGACCTATACTATGAGAAGTAACATACAGATACAAATTGTTTTGGAAAAACAGGATGGAATTGCAGAAAAAAAAAGCACAACCAGTTCCGTAGGAATGCTGGTGTAAGCAGCTTATTGAAAACAGGCTAAGCGTCAGCCTGGAGTCTGACGCTTAGCCTGACACCAGGCTAAGAGTCAGAGAAATTTATGGAAACCTGTGAGTTTTACTTCTTTCTTTTTTTCTTTTTTTTTTTTTAATATTTTAGTGTTGTTGCACACTAAGGTCAATTTGCTTATTCATTCTGGTGTCCGAAGAAATATGCCTTGCTTGTTGAGGCATGAAAAAGATAAAGTCAAAGTTAATAAAAAAACTAAAGAGTGTCTTATGGTCACAGACAGACAATTGTATTCTCCAAGTTTCATTTTCTTTGCTTATGGGGTGTAAAAAGAGGTGGATTAATCAAACTTGTCTTGGTTGATAGCTGTCTCCAGTTTTCTTTGAGATCTGACCAGTTGATTTCATATTTTTCAAGATTTGCAATCTTTGGCAAACTGATGTGAGCACATTTATTAGAAAACATTTCCTTCTCACTAGTTGTTCTGGAACTTATTTAGAAATCAGATTTGGACATGCAATTTGAAAGTCCATACTTTAGATGCACACTTTTAGGCACCTTCTGACGACAACATGCCCCTATTTCAAATCCTTTGAATTACCAGAGACGCACACATCTGGACTCAGAGCCTATAAAGCCTCAGTCTACCTGTCTGTGTCATGCCAGTATGAGCTTCAGCCCATGCGCCTTGCTGCCTGTTCGTCTGCCCACCGAGGACCCCCAATCCTCTGATTTGAATTCAAGGTGATTCTTATCCCCGACCCCCTCCTGGCCCGGCGCGTTTGCCTCTCGCCTCCATAAAGACGTGTTTATGTATGTATGTATGTGCAGAGAAGAGCACGAGGAGGTTTTTCAAGGGTTGGGGGGGAGATAAGCAGAGGAATTTGAGGCCGGTGAATATGGATGTGGTCCCTGCTTTCAGAGAGCGCTGCTGATAGAGAGGTAAACAGCTCCTGGCCAAGGGAAGGAAGGAGAGGAGTAGGAGGTGGAGGGATATGCTTGATGCATGCACCGGCATACATCTGGGGCTCTAACTCCCTTTCTTTCCTTCCCTGTCATTCATTCTTGATCATCAAGAGCTATCTGTCATTATTTCTTTGTCGTACTTCCTTCTGGACGATCTTGTGGATTTGGATGATGG
Organism: Poecilia mexicana; assembly: GCF_051168715.1. NCBI lineage: Eukaryota > Metazoa > Chordata > Actinopteri > Cyprinodontiformes > Poeciliidae > Poecilia > Poecilia mexicana. The sequence continues at coordinate 9,493,308 of NW_028263385.1, forward strand.
GTTTCCACTATCATTGTGCAGGAAGTTGGAGCTTGTAAATCTGACTTATGGCTCAGAACTTGCAAATTTCACACTATAAAGAATGTGTTTATCCAGATCAGCAGAATCAGTTCAGGTAAAGGTGCCAGTTCAGTTGTTTTGGATGATGTATATTTTATTTCGATATGAACTCAAAGAGAGTCAGCAAATACCCGTGTGGGTTCCATATCAGAATTTATTTTGGGAACTCTCAACAAGTTCACCACAACTCAACTAAAATGTTCTACATAAAATCAAAGTTTGATATTTTGAAATGTTGTGCATTACACATTTAATGTGTATTAAACCTCACTTTAAAAATAAATCAACAAAAGTAGACTATACATTTATTTAGTTATTTCATTGTGGAACTGACTTGCATTATCTGGAGACACTTCATAGCAGATACACTTCATCATCTTACAACCTCTTGTTCTCACTTCTTGAACTTTTTCATAATGCAATGACAACAATATATTGTACTGCATTGAGAGTTTAAGTGACACATAAATGCAAGTAGTGCATAATTGTGAAGAGCAAAAATATAATAATGCATAGTTTTTTGTTCAAATTATTGATAGATAAATCTGAAAAATGTTTTGCACAAATGTTTTAATTACCATTTACACTGAAACCACTGAATAAAATCATTTACAACCAACCAGAAATTACTCGAACAATAGATAGAACCCACATGTATATGAATTTCAGTACAATTACAGCTGTTAGTGAAGGCCTCACATGTTTGGAAGATGTCATTAGTGATCAAACAGCTTCATAATGACCAAGGAACTACAGGTGTAAGAAAATATATGGAATTATGAGCCACAGTTTGGATAATAAAATAAATCTCAAACTTTGAATATCTCAAAGATCACTGTTCAATCTGTCATGTGAATTGTAAATTGCACATCTAAATCAAATTATGAAAAGCTGATTGCAGACAAGGGAGGAGGTTCATTTCTCAGTACGACACGACTATGTGTTGGTCTTGTCTTATGAAAATTACAATAACATTAACGGAAATTTATAGTTGTGACAAAACTGAGAAAGTTTAAGGGATATAAATACCTTATAAGATACTGTCTGTAAATACCTATAGCTCTTGAGAGCTGATAGCGGTTAAAATATCCAATTAACATTTATTCAAAAAGCAAATTCAAGATCAGTTTTTGTTCATTCCTAAATATGGACACATGTAAACAGTTATCAGTCCTGTAGCAGATGTCAGCCTACATGGCTTTCCACCCATGCAGCCTGACTTTGAAAACATAATACCAAAGTTACCCGAACAAGAAATAAACATGTGTAATGTTTTTAAAAATGTGTTTAGATCTTTGATATTTTAAATATATTCACGATCAGTCCTTCTGCAAATATCCTTATGTATGCCAACATGTTATTTATTTAGTGTATTTGTTTTTCACTGGAGAAATACATCAGAATGCATCAAACAAAATTTTAGTCGTTTTACATTTGCTAAAAGGAGAAATATTTCTATTAATTTTCTTTCTTAAATTCCGTATTTTAAAACTGATTAACTATGATCCACATCGATAGAGAACATATACAATACTCCAGTACACTCATTACAGTGGTCACTACGCCGATAAAACCCCTGAATTCAGAAAATGTTTGTTTTTGTGTGTGTAACTGTAAGTCCTGTGTTTTTTCCTAAATTTTTTAAGTGTACTTCTAAGAAAAACTCAGCATTTAAGGGCTAGAAAGCCATTCCCCTTTGCTGTCACCTTCCCTTCAGAAACAATCGAGACGCCTTTCCCCTTGGTGTCGTATAGGTTTAAGGGCTAAGAATGAGGGGAAAGAGGTGGATTTAGTGTCTTTTCTCTTCTCCCTTTATCATTAAAGTCCAGGACGCTGACTACCTTTTTCTGTCTTCTTGTCTCCCTGACAGGCCCCGCAGTGCTGAGCTGCTTACCAGCATGGAGGCCACAACCCCAAACGGACGCTGTAGGAGTGAGTGAATGTATCTTGCACATACTGCCCCGGTTTGTTACTGTGTGTGCAAATATTCAAATGTAAACTGGGTAGGTTCTCATCTTCACTCAATTTAATTTGGCGTTCTTATCTTATCAGGTGTAGTCTGCGGGTTTTCCATCTGCTTGATGTCATGATTTTACGTGTTCGTGTTCTTATCCTCTGAGTCACAGTGGTGCAAGTTTTTCCTAACAGTTCTTGTTCTTTCTGCTGCACAATTAAACAGTGACTAAACTTAACTTTATTTGAAGAGGAACATCTTTTTTGAGTGCACTCATGTTCCACATGTAGCCCTCTTTGGCCCCGACTTTCCTCTGGGGCGACCGCTTAGGTTTACTCCACTCGATTGCTCTCTTGGCCACTACTCAAACACAGCTTTGCTTTCTCAAACACACACACACTCCAAACACACACACTCAGGAGAACTTCCACACTAAGGCCCCACCGCAAAGTTATTAATGAGCTGTTTAATTTTAATTAGATAGTAATTCATGTTAATGCCTGCTTAATGGAGCCAAATAATTCCCCTCGGTCACTCGGGGTCTTTATGCTTCATTTACCAGCCCCTGCAGTTATTCTCTGGCTTTTGTTTTTATTTTACATTTTCATTTTTTTTTTTTTTATTTATTTTTTTTTTGAAGCCGTGTGTGAAAGATTAAACAGTCAAAACAGGAAACATATGGGGTGAGTGAAGTGTGCGTCTGCTGAGAGTGAGAACCAGCACCCATATGTTTGTGCTCATTTTACTTTAATGGGTGTGTGTCTGTGTCAAATGTTGAATTTCTCAGACACACTAAGACACGCACACAAACACGCACATACGCATACACACTGACCAACAATCCACTACAGTAAATTGCTTAACATCAGCGCCAAGAAAAGGTCAAAGTCGGTTTTGAAGGCTAAGAAGGGTTAAACCCTCAGTTTGAGGTGCAGCTAACCAAGAGAGGTTGTGACCTTTTGTCCATGCCAGACCTCAAGGTAAATCACTCCTGCCTGCTGTTGTCGTGCCTGCTTCTACTCCTGCTTCTCAAACGAAACATCCTCTCCAGGGGTTCAAACATAAGGCTGCAAATAAATAACCATAGTAGCTAAAACTTGTTTGAGTTTGAGTGAAAAGGAGTGGCGAGTTTGTTTATTTTGTGTCCAGTGATTTGTGGAGGAATATTTCCTGAACTTTACATCTAATAGTTTAGATATAGAGGATATAGAGTGAATATGTAAAATCCTTTGCCATAACAGCTGACATAGGTGAACCATTTTTTTCCACCAAAGCCTCTACATTATTTAAATATTACCAAAAAAGCTAAATCTTTGCAATGCCAGTTTAAGAAAAATGATTAGAACCCTTAATGTAACATAAACATACAAATTATTTGGTGTATTTTTTATTTTTTTTTTAAAGACCATTTTGGCTCTAGGGGCCTTTATTTCACAATAGATTGACAGAAAAGTGGGTTATGGGAGATGGAGAAGACATGGGGCAAAGGTCAGTGGGCCAGGACTCAAACCTGTGATGGCTGTGTTGAGGACTGAGGCCTCCGTGCGTATGTCGCTTCCACCGCTGCACCTTTGAAACCCATCCACTGACCTGTAGTCGGTCCATTTTCTATTTGTGCAACAACTTTTTGCCCGACGTATTTGAAACTCTACATCTTTGAACTGCTACATTTAAACAGATGGGCCTTCCAGATTCTTTGCTTCATAGTTGACAATGCAGTCATACTTGCATTAGTTTGTGTCAAGTACTTTTGATTGTAGTTAACACATTTTTTGTTGTTGCACTAATCAACTACCGAAAGAGCTTGTGGCATTTATATCCAGGCCAGAACTCAAGGTAGATCTCTCCTACTTCTTGTTGTCACATTTGTTTCCACTCCTGTTTACCCAATAAAGGCATTCATTTTATGCCTTCCCTACAGAGGTTCAAACATAAGGTTGCATAGGCGTGATCGCAGCAGCAAGACTCTTTTTGTATGTGTGTGTGTGTGAGAAACAGGGTAGTCCATGCCTCTAAGGCTGTCTCGGTTCTGTCTGAGAGACTTGCTTCTAACAGACCACTAAGCTGAGTGGCTGAATTGAGTTAGTGGCTACAGACAGGCTTTTAATTGTTGATTGACCAGTCTGAGTGCTGCCTGGGCTGGGGTCACTGAAGAGAACAGACAGTGAGGTCCCAAGGCCCCAGCTGTAATTTTAGCCACGTCTCCCCAAAGCAATGAGGAGAGGAGAAAAAAAAAAAAGTACAGCGGAGAAAAAGAGCAGGGCAGTAAGGCCTCAATGAGAGGAACAAACGAGAAACAAGAAGTTGGTAAGAAATTAATTATGTTTCTGTTAATTTTTCCTACATAAAGTTTGATAACCAGAGTCATAAAAATCCTTACAGGTGAAAAAGTTGGAGTTGCTGCGAGCAGTGTGGGATCTGAGCTCCACAGAGCAGCATCTTCAGTGCCCACCGTTCCACAATACCTCCCCTCCTTCATCTGTTTGATGATTACAAATTTACTTTGTACCCGTTCCATCCACTTCTTTGCTTCTCCCTCTCTCCCCCCTTCTTCCTTTGACCCTCTTTCCTCTAATTCTGCATGGGGGGCAGCAAAAACCCATTTTGGTGTTTTAGCGGGTTAGCTCGTCTCTCCACTCCTCCCCTCTCCTCCTCCACTTCTCAGCTCACAGCAGGTGCTCCTCCTCAGCTAACATTTGTTATCTCTAATCCTGCAGGTTCGGCGCACAAAAAGAGCGTAGTAAACTCTCTCTCAGACCTAATCCCACCACTCCTTTTTTGATGGCACTCCCCCTCGCCCTCCTGTCCTCTTTTTCTCCCTTCACTATCGCTTTTTTAGACTGCCGGAGAGGGTGGGGGGACACTCCACTTCTGTGATTGCCACATAGCTTTTTATCACCGCGGCCTTCAATTTTGGGGGGCAGCTGTTGGTAGTGGGGGATTTCTTTTTTTTTTCAGTTCTTTATACCTCTGATTCCAGCTCTCTTTTTCCTTTCTCTCTCCTTTTGGGCCCCCTTCTCCTTCTCTCTCTGTGTATCATTTACAGTCATTTTCTGGCAATTAAAATGGAGCGCTGCTGCAGGATTTTCGCCTGCAGTGCAACACTACAGTGCTGATGAATAATTCTTCACCCTGCAAACTGGAAAGCTAGCCTTTCTTTCATGTCGCCCCTTTGTTGATTTACCATTAAAACTTACTGCACCGTGCTATGAGCGGAGGACCCAGCTCTGCGGGAGCAGGCAAAAAGTAAAAATGAGGATAAAGCAGATACGAGCACATGTGCTCCAGGGTCTTTTTCCCCAGCCTAGAGTGAGGAAGCCTCTCAGTTACATGAGTGTGTTGTCAGTGTTTGTGTTTATAGTTTAGATTTATGGTGCATGGGGCTTCTTTATTTATGTCCACTGTCTTGTCCTGTACTACTTAGGTTTTATGTTAATTTTTCTTATCGGTGGTTTTCATTATGGGGCCTCGCTGCATTGTGTGAGTGATTAGGCGGTCATTCATCTCTGTTTCTTCCTCAAACACACACACACACGCACACGCATACTCACTCACACACAAACACAGTATGAGCAGTGACTGATGTGTGGATGGAGTGAGTGGGGTGCTCCGGGTGCAGAGGCAGAGTGGTGTTGGCAGTATGTTAAATGATGTGGGTCTCCAGGCCAGCAAAGCTCTGGGCTGTTTTCTGTTCTCAGGCTCATCACCGTTTTAAAGATTTTTTTTTCTTTTCAAATAGCTTTCTTGGCCAGACAAAAAGTATAAATGTGATATTCTTAAATATGTCTCAAAAAGTAAAAATAAATATCAAGCTTGGTAAGCACATCAAAATAGAAATAGCAAAAAAACAAAAAACGGGAAAAAAATCAGCTGAAAATTGATGGGTTTGATTGTAAATCGGTCTGAATAAAGTGATTTACAAGTGTATGTCTTTGTAATTTAACTCACAAGTTAAAATTCCCTATTTTTCTCCTTTTGCCCCAGCTATCAACTAACTACACACACAGCATTAGTTTTATCCTTTTTATCTGTCCACTGAAGGTCTTACTTTTTAGATATGAATGACAAACTTGTAGCGCTCCACGTTATAATTCCCTGCAAATGCAGCAAGAATTAACAAATGCAATGTGCTGAGGCAGTGTTTTCCTCCCATCACAGGCATTGCACGATAAGTAGTTAGCGTAAAATTATTTTCCTTCTTTTTGTTAAAAAGTTAATTTCTTCTCCATTTGGTTACAGAGAAAAAGACTCAAAAATATTTTATTTGCCGTTAACTAAACACTAGACACTAAAATATCTACATGTTGTAAATTGAGTAAAAGCGAAATTAGACAGACTAAAAAAAAATGAAACAAATTTTGTAGAGGTTATCTACACCTCCAGAGCAAAAGTTGTTCCTTTAGTAGTTTAATTTTAGAAATCATCATTAATCATACAGAAATCATTCAAAATAAAACTGCTGTTCAAATGTCTCCTTTTCATCACTGGAGTGCTTTATTCTCAAAATGTCTCCATTTTTTCTATGAAACACAATTACCTTGTGAAATAATAGCAATATACAAATACATAACTTTTCTTTTTTTTTTCTTTTTTTTTAAATGAAACATATTTTAAAATTTAAGAAAAAGTTTCTAATTTCAACCAAACTGTACCCTCTGGGTTAGAACTTCAGAACTGAAAGATGTTTTTGTAGCAGTGAAAGTGAGTTTCAGGTTGTTTAAATTCATTCTATCTTTATTCAAAGTAGAAGATATTATATGACCCCTGAAGCGAAAATGCAACATAATTGGCTTCATTTCAAACTATAGCTCACTTATTACGATGCCGTTGGTAATCTTGGTGGCTTTTTGGCATGACATGCTCCTGGTGGTGCATTTAATGTAAATGAGACATGATATCAATGTTATGAAATTAATTCATAATCAGATTGACTTAAGAGTATTATAATATGACCATTGAGCTTAGTGCACAATTTGTCCCACTTATTTTCACCTAGGCCCCAAAACTTTCTCACTGCTGACTGACAACATGTGGCTGGGCCTCCAGGGTTACTGTCACTAGCTGTTCTTTACACTACTTTGATGTGGAGTGTTATAGGTATATACAAATGCATGAACAGTAAAAGCATGAGGTGGAAAGTGATGCTTGTTGTGTTGATTTTCTTGAGTAAAATACACATTCAGAAAGGAAGAGGTAAAATCTGTGCTGGAAAATTTTATTTAAAAAGTAAAGCAGTATAATAAGAGGAACTGTTGTTGTGGTTTATTATTAGTATGCAGCCTTATTTATCTACTAGGCAGTTACTTTAACCAAAAACTCTTTACATGACCCTTCCAAACTCAAAAATGACGTAGATTTAAACGTTCATAATTAGGTTTTACATAAACTGTGGTCATGTTCATGAGAATGGAGCAGTTTTAGGTCAGCAGGACTTAGTTGTGTTGGGTCTTCCAGGAGTATCCGTTAGTGCCATCCTCTGGATTAATACTAGATGAAGATGCGAGGAGAATCTTCTGCTGTAGGTGTGATGCAAACTGTTTAACACCTGTTAACGGGACTGTACCTTAGAAAAATTATGAACTGTCCTTATGATTTATTGTCTTGATTTATTTACTTTTGCAAAAGAGAAGAATATATTCAAAGTTTTTTAATGTTAATAATGACAAAAAACATGAATAAGAAGAAACAAAGTTTAAGCAGCAAAGCAGCATCAAACCTGGCAGGAAGTTTTTTTTTTTTTTTTTTTTTTTTTTTTTTTCTTTCTGGAGCCTACATGGGAAGAAGTGTCTTCTTGTCATGTAGTTATCCCCCAGTCAGTTATTAGGATTTCAGCACACTGACCAGCAAATACGAACACACACTCGGTCACATCCACTGACACACATGCGAACACGCAAACACACACACACACACACAAGCATGCAGCAAGTAAACAAACACTATTTTTCACACTGTCACACTCACATGGACACAGTCATGCACTGAAGAGATAATGGTGGCCAGAGGCGATCTCGGTGCACTCCCTCTCTCTCCCTCCGTGTCTCAGAGGCAGCGAGTGTGCTCCAGTCCTCACTGTCTGTTAGATTTGATCACCATCACCCAACTGCAACGGACAGCATGCAGCTCAGCTCAGCTGACGGCTCATTGCAACACGCACACATGCACCCAAACAGCCACTGTGCCAGAGGATATTACATGTAGTGTCTGACACCTCTAAATAAGTGTTTACTCTTTCTCTGTGTGTGTCAGTGAGAGTGTGTGTATCTGTGCATGTGTATTTGCCTTTTGCATTTTTTCCCCTCTATAGTTACCTTCCCATCTAGGACTATGAGTTTGTGTTAGTGTGTTTGTGAGGGAGGAAACAACACGTCAACGAAATGTACCCAAAATGATCACGAGCTATTTCTGGCCTCTACATGACTTTCTCCCTTATCAGCATATAATTTTGTGCAACTTTTCATATCAATCAAAAACATTCTCATTACATATTTAATCAAGTAAAGGATGATTTATCTGTATAATGATCAAGCAAAAAAAAAAAATACATAAATAAAAAAATTTAATCAAATTTTGTTGTGAATGTGTCATTTGTAGAGATTTGATGTCAAAGAGTTTATTGTGAATACAGTTCACATTTGTATGTTTATATTTTATTCTAAATAACATGCATAACTCCAAACTATGAAATTGCAGATAACCATCATCGTGACATATTCAGCTTTGACAGACGAGAAGCATTGAGCTGTTTGTGTGCATTTGTGGGTGTGTTTGTACCCACGTGCATGCACGTATCACAGTCTGTCTGCAAAGAGATTTTAATAAGACAGAAAAGAGGGGGTACAGTAAATCCTACATCTGAGCAAGCCCATCTCTGAGACCCGAGGGTGCCGTGCCATGATTGACAGGCCTCCTTTCACCGGCGCTGTCGGACGCGGGATGGATTAGGGCCGTCTCGCCCTAAAGGGCCATTGTGGCTCCACGTCTCCCAGCTGCTTCACTGCTCACCCCACTCCATGGCTGAGGAGGGGCTCCTGCAAGTGTGTGTATTAGGATGAGATGGTTCACATGGCATCGGCTTGCCTGACCTTCTGCTGCAATTCTCTGAGCTGTTAGAAGCGCACGATATAGAGAAATATTCTAAAGTATTCCTGCCCCTTGAACTTTTTCACTTTTTGTTACTTTACAACCTCCAGTGTCAGAGTATTTTATTGGGAGTTTGAATGCTAAACCAACATAAAGTTCAATATAACTGTGAAAAAGGACCACTGCATGATAGCTACAGTTATATGTTTAGAGTAATTGTCCTGCTTGACAGAAACTCTGTCCGGGTTTAAGAGTTTTTGCTGCTTTCAATAGGTTTTTTTTTTTTTCCCTAATATTTTCTTGTATAAAGCTCCAGTCATTTCCTCTAAACACTGACCAGTTTTGCTGACCCTGCTAAATAGAGTATTCCCTCAGCACCATGGTATCTCGGTTTGATGTGCAGTACTAGCTTTCTTCCACAAAATGTTTTTTGTGCATACCTGATAAAATTAAATCCTGGTTTCATCCAACCAGAGAACCCTCTTCCACATGTTTGCTGTGTTCCTTACTGAACCCATTGTTGAATCCCAGTGCTTTGCTTTATATTTTCTAATAAATTCCAAAACTTGTACAATGCAATGTGTCACTGTAAAGTGAAGAAGTTAAAAAAAGTGTCATGGTTGGACAAGCAAAAAAAGTTTTAATTTCTGCATTTCGACTTATACAATAAAAACCTAGATTTGAAAACTTTAACAAACTTCAGAAAGAAACTTTGTTTTCAGTACTCAGTCTAGTATATTTCTAAGCAAAATTTAAAAGGTACTTTTTTCAGGATTTTTACATGTAAACTCACACCTACCTGGAGAACATATTTCAAATCCTTTTTAAATATCAAGTCTAATATGACAGGTAGTAGTAAAACTGCTGTAAATCCCAGGTGTGTTGCTGTGGGTGCCGGCACCTTTGCCTCCTCTCTGGTGAGGATGAAAGGGGCCATAACTCCAGATGGGCTATGCTTAAATCTTAAACTACTGACATGATTGCCACAGTGATTAATTGCTCTGGTTAAACTGGTTTTGCTGCCTCTTTAAGTCTGTCCTAGGTCATAAAAAATATTTGGTGTCCAATAAAATTTATTTTGGACGTTGGAGATTTGTCATGTATTCCTCTATGTGATGTTTTCAACAACATGAATGCACTTCTAATAAAATGTTAGTGTTGAAAATGTAATAAAATCATATTGTCATTAAAGAAATGAATAGCTTCAGATTTTGGCGTATCAATTTCCATATTTTGCAAAAAATAAAACAACCAACAGCCACATTTAAAGAATATATATTAGTGTTAAAAATGTGTTGTAAGAGTATAAAAGCAATTAGTGCGTTCGGTGTTGTGAAATGCAAACTTATAATATTGAAGGTCAGTCATATCATATGTCAGGAGGAAATATGCTTTTTGCATATGTAACTGATAAAAAATTAAATTAAGTACAGATGTACAGCATTGACACTGATAGCTGCGAGAATCTTCTTCTTCTACTTTATCTGTATTTTGTCTCATGTTGGTGATTTTCATCAACATGTAATAACGTCACTTTTTTAAGCCAACAACTGGCAATTGTAACCACTTACAAAAAACTGAGAATCACTCTGGATCTCACCTCACTTAGAGTGAGCATGTTCCAAACATTACTGACATTACTACATTAGGCTGAAACAAAAGTTTTATGTCTGCTGTGGAATTGCATGTCAGAACAGATTACATTTTAATCTTTTTCTTTTAAAAAAAAGATATAGTTAATTTCAGATCTATTTGCCTCCTGTCGAAATGAAGCAAATTAGACAGCAGGCAGATTAGCAGAGTCATTTGCTGTGCCTGTTTTATATTGATAAAATTTTGGCAATTGCCACCATATGACCTAATGACTGATTCTACTGTAGTATACCTTAAGCAAGCACACAGCAGCAGTGGAGAGAAACAATTCTTTTTTAATATGAATAAACCTCCAACAGAACCAGAGTCCATTTTTCCCCCAGTCTAGAACACTGAGAAGAAACACTGCAGCACTTTCTCACTACAATGGGTAGAGAACATTTTTGCACAAGTACAAAGACTTTTTCTCTACATCAATCAAATCAAATTTTATTTGTATAGAGCATTTCAGCAACAAGGCATTTCAACGTGCTTTACATTATAACAAACACAAAAACACAAAGTCGTGCAACATAGAATCAACAATCAAAACATTACATTAAGTCAAGTGTCATCATTAAATCCGTAATTGATTATGTTTCAAATGCAACTCACACCTAGAAGTTGCAAGATAATAAAGAAAGCATGTTAAAAACGCTATGTCTTTGAAATAAAAAAATCAACACTTGAAACATTTGTTAAAAACAAAAAAAAAAAAAAACACAGCCCTCTACGATGAAATACATGATCTTGTTAGCAGCAGTCATATTATGGGAGGAGGGAGCATCGCAGGCTAACATGCACATCTGTGCAGGCAGCATTAATGCTGAGCTATACATCCAGATTCTGGCTCAACATATGTTCCCATCCAGATTATGCATTTAGGCAAGCTGTTTCTTATTTGATCAAGACAATAGAAAACCTCAAACAGATTCTGCATGTATTACAACAGCATGACTTGATGCTAAACTGGCCTGCTGGGAATCCAAACCTGTCACAAACTAGAATACAGCACATTTCAAGAGAGAAAATTTGACTTTCAAAATTTCCTTTCTCAGATCAACGCTTTCAAAACATACAGTATGCGCAAAATTGTTTACGCTATTTTAATATTATCACAATTTTCCAGCTCATAACTACAAACGACAATATATTTATATGAATTTAACTTGACAGTGCAACAGTCGGTAGCAGTAAAAGGACAATGACAGCCTACATGGTTTTAGACATTTTATGCTAATAAAAACCTGACAAATCTGGTGTGCATTTGTCTGTCTGAGTTACTTTTTACCAAAGGTTGATGCCAACATATTCACTGTGTTCTCATTTATATTCAATATCATTTCCATATATTAAAGAAAAGAGGGGTCAAAATAAAAATTAAGTGCACCTAATGTGAGTTTCGGTGTGTGTCTGCATATTAGAACTTGATATCATCCTTTGAGCAGTTATGTGCCATCGGCATGACCTTTGCAACCTCTCTGCGTCTTCCCTGGGGTTTCCCATCCGTTTCCAGTGAGGCTTTGCAGGGAGTGCCCATCATGGGGCATCGTTTGGGGTTATAAGGCCTCTGGCGTGGATGCTGATTGGGCAAGGCTCCCGCTTCAGCAGTGCTGGCATTGAGTTTTGGCAGGAACGTGGAAGCCAGAAGCATGCCACATTCCTGCTGAGATTCTCCCAGGCAATTAGGCTGCAACAGTGGTGATCTGCCGTCTAAATGGGAAAGCACTGAGCAGGACGGAGGATTAGCAGAGTCTACCAGTTTGTACTGGCACATGACTGAGCAGCTGGGTGTACGCAGGCAAATTGTTTCTGGTTAAAGAGGGTGCACTGGTAACATGCCCTTCCAGCTTTATTTCTTAGTATTTGCTCTCACAGGGCACACATAGCGATGAGTCCTTGGAAGAGGAGCCTTGATATGATTTGTGCAAAGGGTGAAAAACGTTGCCCTCCTTCCACCCATGTCCCTGTCACCCCAGCGGAAAAAGGAGTGGATCACTTTCACTCTCTGTGTCTCTTTTCCTTTCTCCTCTCTCCATCTTTCTGTCTGATAAAAGAGGAACTATGATCACTTCGACAACAAAGGGCCCAGCTGCTTGTGTTTGGATGAGGCTCTCCTTTCTTCTCTCTTTCCTCTTCCATCTCTATCTATTCCTTCTAACCCCCTCTGATCTCTCTTACTCTCTCCTTGCCCCCCCCTTCCGCTTTCTCCCTTGCTCGTCTATCTCTCACTGCCTGATGCCACTCTACAGCGCTGCTGCTCCGTTCTTCGTTAGGGCCTCAGCGATACAATCAGGGTATGGAATTAAAAATCAGAAAGTGTCCTTGTCGAGGAGACACCCGGATGGTGCACTTTGATGTCTCCTCAGAAATTTGAAATTCATATGTTGTCACACTTGATTTTAGTCTCCCTCACTCTCACTCACTCTCTCTCTTTTGCTTTTTCGTCATCTTCCTCCACTTCTCCTCCGTCAAGTGCCATCATGTACTATTCAGTTAGAAAGGGCAAATCAAGGGAAACAGAAGAATGTAAAAGCATTGTAAAAGGATTTCCTGAAGCCCTTTCTTTTATTTTTTATGTTTTTACTTAGTTGAGAAGGAGGGAAGATATAATGAATCATTTAATTTCCTTTTTGATTGTAGGTGCTGCGCGTGGGTTTGGAGGTGGAACATGGGGATTACGGGACCAAGGGATGGGATTGAGATGAGCTGGTGGACCACTTTGATGCCATTTCAGAGCTCTATGCCAAAGTCAAAGACAGAGTGAGCAAAGTGTAGCGGTTGTACATGCACATTTTTAGATAGACACATAAGATTTCTTCTCTACTCCTTCCAGAAAGATTTTTTCACATGATGACCAATGTCAGTCAGTGGCCGTCTTAACCTTTGTAATTATAGACAGAAGTGCGGATGTTATCATGCTTTGAAATCAATGACTTCCTATCAATTGTGTGGACACCCAATTAGCCCACTTCCCTTCTCCTTAGCACTGTCCTTTTTCTTTTTATTATGTACAGATTTAGACAGAAGTTTAGATGGCATTAATTTTGAACTTTTAATGATTTCTTCAAACTGTTCTTTCTTCTAACTTGCAAACACAGTAGTGGCAAAATCATAGTCAACTGTGACTGTGTTTAACTATATGACTGTCAACTACTACAACAGTTTATAGTCATAATCAACTGTTTTGTTACTAGTAGTACTGGTGCAACCCCGCCTCTCGCCAGGAACGTTATATGGAGATAGGCACCACCTATCAAATGAAGATCAATACCAAAAAATTGCAATGACACAAAAACATATGGAAGATTTGAAATAGAAAACCCAAACTCAAAAAGCTGACAATCATAACAGACAAGGGGATATGAAGTGGTGAAGTGTGTGACTTGTTCCAGCGTTGACGTCCTTTCTGATGTCATTTGTTGATATTTTTTCATTCTTGTTGACAATTAAGCTACATTTTTTAAATGAGCTGTAAATTACAAAAGGGCATAATACCTGGGCTTATGTACAAAATCAACTGCAATTGTCACAATGAGAGGGGATAACAATTTATATAATAACATAAAATCTGTTGCAGGAGTTTGCCTTGGCTCACTGCCTCAATTGTCTTGGTTTGTTATAACAAACCAATGGTTCAAGAGAAAGATCTGGGATATTTTCAGAGTTTGTTGATCCAAATAAAATAATGTAACTTTGTTTAATTAAAGATATCAATGTGAACTATGCCTTCTCTAAAAGTAATTCAAGGAATGAATTTGGGTAGATGCATTTCTTGCTTTTTTCTTTAAGGAAACAAAGGGGCACATCAGTGAGTCTGAACTGCCCCTCCCAAGACAGTTATAAATGGTTACACAGGTGGGGTTGTGAGGACAGAAGGATGGGGTAGGAGGAGGAAGGGGGTAGAAGGAAGGAGAATGGAGACAAGGATGGGTTTTCCCATTGGTCCACTATATCCCAGATTCACCATTAATCACTTGAGCTGAGCCCCTCCAACTCTCTCGCCCCTCTTGCCACCGTTGTCTCCTGGCTTTGTAGGCCCGTTTTCCATTGTGATGGCAACCTATCCTTGCATACCCCCTTTCCAGCAGTGAACACCACCCATAAAACTTATCCATCCTCAAATCAACTATTTATTTCATCTGCCACCTCAAAATTGTCTTACTGTTTGTCTTACTGCTTATAGCTCTCCTTCCCCTTGCTGCCCCTTTCTCCTATCACTCTACACCCATTGAATACTTTTTTCTCTCCTTGTTTTCTTTCTCTCTCTCTCTCCATGACAAATGGGTTTTAATAAAAGCTGACAGAGCGATGAAATTAAAGGAGTGCATCCCATGGCCAGCTGTAGCTCCAGCCTTACTGTGGCACTGACATATTTAAAACAGGACCTTAATTCAGTAGCTGGCAAGTGCTTTACCAACCCTAGGACACCTCAGTGTTATCAAAATCATTATTACTGCTTGACACAAAGCTGTTGTACAAAAGAGGAGTTTAACACTACACTTAGCACCAGAGGTGATGAGAATTCATCCGTCACTTTGTGTTTATGCCAAGTATAAACCTAATAGAACAGCTTATTCCATTGACCCTATTAGGATATATTAGGGCCCCGTGTCCCATGTCATCTCATTGTAGTTTTGGACCATAAAGAGAGGGGGTTGGGACAGAGTAAATGGTCAAAGACAGAAAGGGAGCGTGCGTCTATTCCGAGGGAATCCTTCCATAAGGAATAACTGACACAGAGGACTTACCCACGCCTCAAGAGCTCTCGCTAGCGTTAGAAAGCATTGTTTTTTTGGATTACAGGGCTAGGAGGGGAAGCTAATCCCATAATTTTTAATCTCTCCTGATTCTACAGGGATGGATGAGAGCCTGGATAAGGGGGAAGAGGGGTATGGGGGTAGGGGGGTTCCCTGACACAGTTTGGGTAGGTGGGTTGCAGACAGGAGAGGGTGGAGGAGGGGTGAGGGACAGAAAAGGTTTCTTAACAAAGGGAATAATATATTATTGAAAGAACATGATTTGTTTAGCTTGTCAAAGTGAAAAATCTTCAAATGTTTCAAAAGGAGATATTTTCTTTTCTGTATACATTTGGAGGAATCAAGAAATTACCAAATGCAATACAGTCCCCAAAGTCAACATCCATCCATTTTTTTAGACTCATTTGTCCTTGCAGAGTTTCCAGGGAAGTTGATACCCGTCTCCAGCAGTAATTGGGCAAGTGCAACTTTCTGGTTCATGGATGGATGGATGGATGGATGGATGGATGGATGGATGGATGGATGGATAAAAGGAGAATTGAGTAATGGAGGGACAGACAAATGAAAGGATACATTAAAAAATTGAATGGGAAATAAAATCAGTAAAAACATTTTTTTTTCATGTATCTATTCCTAGAAAACACTGAAATAAAATTCCATACTTCCCAAACCTTCCCAGACTTTGCCCTCTGGAAAAAAGAGTAACTCCAATCCTGTTCGCAAGCAAATTCCAAATCATTCTGTGACAGCGATAACGTATCCTCCTCCCAAAACATTTCTGCTTTGTCATTTCATACCCTTACCACCCCATGTTTGGGTGTGTGGATAATTTCTGAGACAGCTTACAGTGACAGGCTTTGGGTACGGAGGGATAAGTTGTCTGGGAGCTCATCCTTATAATCTGTGAAGGATACACAGGGCTACCCCAGGCAGAATACAAGGACTGCTCACCTGCAGGTTGAGCTAAATAAGATTAGGAGCTAGACTGGAACCCAAACACTTGCTGTAAGCAAAAATATAAATAAAAATACCCATACACAAATTCACATAGGGGATATGTTTGAAGATGTGAAGGTGAGAATGCAGTTACTATGCTTTTCCTTGTGGTTTAAAATCAAGTTAATGCACAAAATGCAGCAATAGCCAAAGGTGATACATTGGATCTCCAGGAGGCTTCATCTGAATGCCTTTTCCATACATAAAGTGGGCAACAAGGACACAAACAGGGATGGAGATGGAAGGTGGCCTCAACAAACACAAGAAGTTTAAAATGATTGTGTCCAATCTGGAAGTAACCTTGGGCAGCTTCTAACACGACTGAGGGAGTGAGCGAATGGGCCTTGGAGCTCAGCCAAGGAGACCCTTTTGTGCCAGCAGCCGCCACATTCCAATCAACCGCCTTTATTTATACCCCAGGCCTAATTGAAAGGTTGGCTTGTGAACCATCTGTATGCAGCCACACTCCATCTCCCCCTTCAATACGCACCAACCCTCTTACACACAGAGACACACACACATGCACTCCCTGGTGCTTTATCGTCCCAAACACAGTCAGCTTTGACCCAAGGCGAGAAGGCCAGGCATGCTACATCTTTGACAGTTAAAAACACAGGAGGCTAATAATGTCAGTGACTTATGGCAAAAGCAAAAGTGGAAAGGTTAAAAATAAAAGTGTGTTTCTGTGTCGTGATATTTACCTCCTGTACTGAGAGGCAAAGCAAAGAAGCTCACTCAGTTACCCTCTGGCCTACATAATGGCTAAGAGGGTTTTCCTCTAAGATGGACCAATGTTTGTTCTACAGTCAGTTCTATATTGGAGCAATAAAAGCAGCAAAGAGCAGTGAGGTGATCAAAGAGATAGAGGAACATTCTATTTTTTATTATTACAGAAGTGCAAATAAATCAAAACACAATCTACACAATTACACTGCAACCTGTAGTTGTGTCTAAATTGAACAAAATGCACAATTATATCCAATTAACTTAGTTACCTCTGCAATGCACTCTGAGTGCAAAGTTGAAAATGTCTGTGCATCTACACCAAGCGGTCAGGTGTGTCAATTGTAGTTTGTCAAAATGACAGAAGGCCATAATATTTATTCATCATCGTTTTAAAAAATGGTCAAAGATGGAAAATATTTGGTGTTTAGTGTCAACATATAACCCCTAGGGATCACATATTGCTTTATCTTTGTGATGCATAATGAAGTAGTCAGTTGAGTCAGTCACACAGCTGGATGCATCACATTAACACATTCATGAACAGATGACCTTTGCCCCACACAAGGTGATGCAACAGGTAGAAAGACCTTCATTAAGTACCAGTGAGACACAAATAACACCTTTTTGGTGATTTTTATCACACTGTCAAAGAGGCAGTCACAAAAATGTCAGTTTTTCAAAAAAATAAATAAATTGAAAAAAAAATGCTCATGGCTGATACTCATTGGATCTAACTTGGCATCAGAAACACTGATTTGGGTCAAATTAATATGCTCGCAGCTGCAAGGCACTTAAGAATATATTCAATGTACTCAGTATATTCAATATATCCAATGCTAACTCCACATTTCACAGTAATGCATCTGTTTGTTTTTTATTTTTTATTTATTTGTTTATTTTTTGCTTTGTCTTAAAATACAAAGACTATTCACTATAATGACGTACTCCTTGTTCTAGCCTAGCAAAGTTGTTTAACAGCTTTAGGATTTTGGTGGTAGAGTCAGTCATTTGGCAATATAACAAAATGACATAAAACAAAACCAAAGAAAAAAAAAAAAAAAAAAAAATTTCCAACAAGCTCTGCAACCGGTTTTGTGGAAAAAGCCCTTAAGGAACCCAGCATTTTCTGCCTCAAATATCCGTGTTACATGTCGGAGTTTTGCAGGGCTGGAAACCGCATACACCCATATCACTGTTCCTGAACCCATAGAAGTCCCTATGTTATAACCCCCAAAAAATTGAATGTTAAGACCAGCTTGGCAAAACTCTCATTAATTACCCTATGTTGTGCTCAAGTAGAAATCAAACTGTTTTTCTCCATGATTGAACTTGGAAAAACTTTTTACTGCTGAAACCTCTCTTTTACTCTCAATAAAACACCAGTCGCTAAAGTCCGAGAAAGCTTGTGTCCAACTCAGTTAGATCAGATGGCACATAATAGCAAACAGGGAGGAGAGGCATGGGAACTTGACTTTTAATCTAGTCGTAATTTTGACAAAGTGAGCGAACAACCCTGTATTAAGAAATACTGTGCAGCTGAAAGGCTCTGGCAGTTGATAAAAAGACTCAGGCACCGGCGTGAGATAAACGACTGGATGATTGATTATCGCCTCCGGCAGAAAAGTGAGCAAAGCACAAAACCAGTCAGAAGTGTTTGTGTCATGAACATTTTCTCACAGTTTGTTCTTTAAGGTCACTGTTGTATTTCAGGTGAGTTTTCAAATAAGAGTAAAACTAATCATATTTCAATCTGAAATTGTGCACGGGAAACACAGATAAAAATAATTACATCACTGTAATAAAGCAATGGGTTTGGCTGAAGGAATGACTGGAAAGATAAAAAAAAAATCGTGTCTATTGACATCAATTAAGGATTCACCTAACCTTCAACTTCCAGATCTGTTTAAAATTAGGCGACTAACCACATAGCTCCAAGTGCACCACGTGCTCTAGGGATCTGGTAACAAACCACAGGGATTAATGAACAGTTAGATCTGTGTTTCATCAGTTAACGGGACAGGCTGATGGAGATTGCAGCAATGCTGAAGAGCGTGTTAAGCTCTCGGCAGGTATCCAGCTGGCCCCGCACTGATCTATGGGACGTGTCAGGCTTCTTCTGCCAGCTGGCAGTGAAACACACCACCATGCTCATTCATGACTGGCATCTCCAAAACTTGTGAAACACCTTGTGGTTGTTGAATGCTCCTTCTTTAAGATGCTTTTAAAAGAGGAAGGGAAAGACGAAAGGAAGGAAGGAAAGAAAAAAAAAACTTTTAGGTGTTTTAAGACAAGGACATTCAGGACAGCTTGGTAGTGTTTATTTTAAATGCCCTCTGTGATACTTTCTGTTGTTTTTTTTGCATTTGCAGACATTTAGAAGAACTCAATAGAAGGTTTTTCACACACACCAATGTATGCTGTTGGAGTTGATTCTTGGGGTATATATCCTGTAACGCCAATTGTATTCCTTCTTGGAAAATGTTGCATATTTATTATTTTAAAACTTATTGTGATATAATTTATCTCAAGTTTCATTTTAGAAATGTTGGTAAGGCTAAAACTAAAATTTTCACCAAATTAAAATAACTGCAATTGAACTGCCTGCATTGCCTGTTTAGAAATAATTGACAGAACCTGTAAGGAAATCAATCTTTTATTGGTTTAATGTTCTTAAAAAAGTCTTTCTGTTGAGGGAAAATCCTACAAATAAGTCGTGTTTCAAGGCTCACAATCACTCTTACCAATATCTTTAACATAAATGAAGCTAAAACATTTTTTAATGAAGTCTTTCCTTTTTGAAAGAACCTCTTAATGTTAATTAGTCATTTCCTATTTTATCATGTATATTACATGATAAAGAGGAGCAATTCTCTGAACAAACAATTGTCCAAAATATTTTTTGCTGACTGAAACATTAGGAGATAATTTCACTGAAACTAAGGATTCAAACCCAAACTTTGAAAAGGAGCCAAAAGCCATAACCTTCCCTTCACCAAACTTTGAATTTGACAGAATTGAGTCAGAAAAGTATTGTTCCTCTTTCCACTGCCAAGCCCAGACTTGTCTCGTAAATTACAAGACAGGGAAGTATAATTCATCTCTCCAGAGATCACTGCCACTACAGTTCATTGTCAGTATACCTTGCAGCATTGCATTTGGCATTTTACATTGCGCAAGGTCACTTCCTGAATCTGTCTAGATTATTTTGGCACTAATCTCCAGATCACATTAAGTTTTTTGAGAACTGTAGCTTAACTCTATGCTATTCACTATTTCCCACTGTTCATATTTGCTCTCTCGCTATGATACTACGTGTTGAATGTGATGTGGAAATTTAATGAAAAAACTTATTGCACAGGTGGCGCCCTATTACGCTGTGAATTTACTAAGCTACTTCAAGACACTGTTTCTTTTACAGCTGTTATGAAGAAGGAGTTTTCATGTCCAAGTGCTGGATTTTACACCCCTCTGACCACTGAGGTGAATGAAACCCTTACATTCAAGGATTTTAAATGGAGGCCCCACATTTTAGGAAACATAGTATATAGTTAATACACTTTTAAAAACACACATTTTCTTAGTCCCATAGCTTTATATGTTCATCTATAATACACAGACAAAGTAAAATGGCACAAGAGCTTATGTTAATTCATGTCTGATATAAATTACAGGCTTGAGTGCGATTTGATCTAGACAATTCTATGCATATTTCTGTAATATTCAATTGGTCATTTTTTTCTTTTTTGCAAGCAGTCAGACTCTTTTAAAATGTGTCAAAGTGGATTTTTAGACACCTTATAGTTTAACAAAAAACATTTTAAATACCATAGAAGAATAGGTCTGGCAATGTTTGGGTTATAACATTTGGTTCAGTTAAAGTTAATCTTTCCAGTTATTTATTTTAACCCAATTTAACCTAATCAAAGATATACCAGACTTCTTAGTGAACCTTCCTTAACTTAAAAATGTATTATTGTGTTGCTAGTTTAAAGTTTCATGTGTGTAATAGCATTCTTCAAATTATTAAACATGCATTGTTTTATCAAACCTCAATATACTTCATATGCAAAATTACAAGATCAATGTTACTGTAGAATAAAATAGACTGCCTCTGAAATGTCAACAGGAGAGGCAGACAGAAAAACACAACAGAGATTTTACACATTTTCTCTTTTCATTTTGGGCCTGAACGTTACAGTCAGCATGTACCATGTAAACTAGCGTATACACCATTTAGAGGCCCCATTAATGAACTGGAACATAGTGATCCAGCATGTAGACGTTGCTGGCAGCCTTACTGAAACACTGAAATTAGGCATTTTGCATGGAAACAGAATCATCAGCATGCTGCTTGGGGAATGGGGACAGTCAGCCAAATGCAAAATCATCCTCTGTTCTTCTGTGGCTCGTGCGGGTGATAAATCAAACCGCCGAACAACAATTAGCACTCCGTTGACACTCCTTTCACATCCAACAGTTTACACAGGAAGTCGGCCAAGTGATGTGAAAAAAACGGCGAATTGTCTTGCCAAGTGCATCTGCTATTATCGGCAGTGGAAATCCATCCACTTGTTGTACAAGCTTGTGAAAACAGGTCCATGGGTCTCAGTTAAAAGCAGTAAAAACCGTCCTGTATAATAAACTACAGGCATCTCAGATTTGCACTACATACATGCTGCAGGAAAGCACAAGAGACAATTAATCCCCCGACTGCCTCTGTAGCTTCCAAGAAAATGAACTTTTTACATATGCCTTACAGGTCAAACATACAGGAGTGTCGTCCCCTTCTTTACATTCAATGGAAAATTGTTTGCTGAAAGCAATCACACAGACTTCAATAACAACTGAGATAAACAACACACATCCGGTCTAATCTCTCTGCAGACCATCCAGCTCAATTAATTACCGAGGCTCTGTATTTGACTTCAGGGCATTAGCAATCATCTTTAAATATTAATTGTCTTTGTCCAGGGACTGATCCAGGGTCCTTGTTGTTTAGTTGTTGAGTTCCTACAGAGTGAAACTGAATAGAAAAAGGCTTAGATATGCTATTTGTTCAAAAAAGGGACAAGAGTTTTTTAGGAACAGTTGCCTGTTTTGTATGAGACTTTTTGTCTAGAATATGATCTAATTGGAGAATCTCAAGTCTAAAGTAGGATGCTGTTCAGTCAAGTTCTATCATGTATTAATAATTATTTCGAGCCCTTGCATAGTATTCATACCCCTTGTTTTCCTGTTTAATCATATAACAACCACAAACCAAGGTGATTGTTGTAGGATTTTATAACCAAGACAAAGTAGAGTACCAATTTGAATCTGAAGGAAAATTAAACATGTTTTTATTGTGATTTTTTATAAATGGAAACCTATGAAATATAATGTGCATTTGTTTTCAGATATGATCCTATTTTTTGTGTTTATAAACGGAATGCCTTTGTCTTGTAAGGCACCCTAGGATGACATTTGCTTTGAACTGAAACTACATGTACATTGAATTGAACTTGTCCGAGCTGATACAACAAAATAAAGTCCAGGGCAACAAACTACCTCAATTTACTGTTTATCAATAAATAGAGTCCATCTGTGAGCAATTTATTTCCAGGATAAATGCAGCTTTTCTCTCTAACAGGCTTGTTAGAGAACATATGTGAATGAACAATAGCATGAAGTCCACAAAATGAAAACAGTATATAATCTTTTGAACATTGCATTGTTCATCTGAAACTGGACAGATTATGGCACAACTGCAAACCCACCAAGACAGACCAAAGGTTACTGACTTTCAAAACAAGCATTATAAACTTTGACTTCAGCCTAACTTGGGTTACATAAACCAATGTTGAAGAACCAAAGGTGAATCTCCATATGTGTTGTTTTATAACAATTTGGTATTTATGGAAGTGTGGTAAGAACAAAGTTACAATGGAAAGAAAGCCATACAAAGTCACTTTTACAGTTTGAAACATGTGAATGAAGACAGTCCGGCTCAATGAGCATTAAATGAAACTTTCTGCCCAATACATAAAACACTGTGTGGCGGAAAAGAAACACCAAATCATCTTAGATACATGACTTTCATTGTGAAAGATAGTGATATCAGCATCATTGTGGGGGATGCCTTTCTTCAGCAGAGACATGGAAGCTAGTCAGAGTGGAAAGCATATTAATGTGTTAAAACGGACCAGTCAAAGTCAAACTGGGAATATGAGGCAAGACTGATCTTGGACTCACCTATTAGCAAACAAGAATGGTATAAAAAATCTCAGTCTCTAGATGGACAAAGCTTTGAGAAACACAAAAACATATTTTTTTGGGGGGGAGGAGAGTTGTTTGCAGGACAGAGGGTAAAAGAAAAACTGAGCCAGCATTATCTGCACATGACTTGTCTGAGTTGACAGAAGAAAGATATAAAGATTTATAGCGTATGTCTCCTGACCACCAGCAGGGCAAACAAACAAACAACAACATCCTGAGTTAAGATGAAGCATCTGGAGCGAACATGCCTTCAGAGGATGATATCTGTCTTCATTTAGGCTGTCTTTAATAATTAACCCAATGCATTTATTTATTACTCTTCACCAAAGAGATACCCAGGTGAGTTAAGCTTCTCTCGGGATAAATGCTCAGGGGAGAAAATAGAAGATTCCTCTTCTTTTTTTTCTTCTTCCCTCTCATGCTTTGCATGAGTGTTTGTAGCCCAGAGCAGAGGAAGCCAAGAAAAAAAAAATCATATTTGGTCTCTGTCCACCTTTACCTGCACAATTTCCTATATCAGCATATTTTCTAGTGTACCATGGGGCCAAAAAGCAAAGAACGGGGGAAATGAAAACAGAGAGACAGGGGAGCTAATTGGCCTGTGTATTCCAAACTACCGAGGTGTATTTTCTTTTAAATCTAACATAACATCGACAATAAAAAAATAAATAAATAAATAAAAAATGCATTTCTGGTACGTAGCTTTGTTGTTAGATCAAATCACTACATTCAATGTGTTTAGGAAACAGAAACATTTGTGCAGAATTACACCTGTTCCAAAGAATACATTACAGTAAATAATAGTCATAATAATGTATGTCTCAAAACTATGCCTTACAGATATGTAAGGCATAGTTACATATCTGTAACTATGCCTTACTTAACTACATATACTTAACTACTTACTTAACCTACTTAACTACATATAGTAATTTTACTTTTATTTCCCCAAAATTACCTCTTGATCAGATTTTTACTAAAATGAATTTTGCTTTTAAAAAAAAAATTCTATACCTCTTGAACTTTTTCAAATTTTGTAACATCAGAACCACAAAAGCTATTGTATATTATTGGAATTTAAAAATGATACTTGACAATACATACAAAAAAGGGTGGCATACATTCATAGTCAGTGCACTTTACTTTGACACCCTTAAATAAAGCTAAAACAAATAAATAAAATAAAACGACACGCTAAAAATATCATCCCTAAGAAATAGAGGATGAACACATGAAAATGTGTTTAAATGATCCAGTCAAAGTCCAAACCTTTGTCCAACTGAAAGAGTGAGGTAAGACCTTGAAATTGATGTTCACAGATACTCTTCATCCAATTTGACAGAGCTGGACCTATTTTCCAAGAAATAGGGCAATAAATTCACTCTCTGAATGCCCATGTACCCCACAGGACATGCAGCTGTAACTACAAAAGGTGTTTCTATACTTTTATTACTGCATTGGTGAAACCCCTTAAAGCCTGTCTTTTTCCTTCCACTTCACAAATATGCCCTATTTTTAGGTGGCCTACCACAGAAAATCCAAATAAAATCCAAAGCAGTTTGTAATAGTGAAGGGCAAAAGCTTCAAACAGTATGAATACTTATGCAACACACCATATTTAAATTTCTGTGTTTTAGGAATATCTGTTGCTCATCTTTAGTTCTGACCACAACTTGACAGCATGCCAAGTCAGGGGCGAAACTTGTGCATATAGGGAGCAGCTTAACAAATTTCCACTCTGCTGCCAAGTCCTGGGAGGGAAGAAATAGCTTAAAGAAGGTGCTAAAATCCCTGCTAAAGAGACCAAGAAACCCCACAGGGTGAAGGGTGAGGGGGTAGAACGAAAGAAAAGTGAAGGTGGGTAGAAGCACATAAAGAGATGAAGCCGAGGGAAGAGAAACATGCAAGATAAAGAGGCAGAGGGAGAAGGGAAGAGTGAGAGGCAGAGCAGGGAGAGGACAAAAATGAGGGAACAGTAGAGGCTTGATATGATTTCAATGGAATGTTTGTTGACAGTGCTCCGTGGCCCCGGGCTCTGGGATAAATGATTGAACACTGCGCCTGTCAAAGCCAGAGGATTTCTGTGGGCATGCGTTTCTCTCCCTGCTCTTTTGCTGGAGGGAAGGTAGCAGTCAACTAATTGACACAGAATTAAGCATGAAATGCACTAAAGCACAGCCCTCTGCTGCCGTGGCTGGCCTCTTCTCCAAAGAAGCAGCTTCCCGCCAGTTAAAAGCTGCAGATAAGACACACATGCTCCTATGTTGAGATTAAATCTCAGACTTGCAAATATACAAATGTAAACAGATCTTTAAAGACCAAAAAATAAATAAAAAATCCAAGCAGATGGCTCACTTCAACATTTGAACACCCCCACAAAAAGCAAGTACATGCATGTACATCAATAGAAGCAAAGAGGCATAGGATAGAGGATCTTGACAGAGTAAATGAGTCAACAGTATAGACTTTTTCTGTAACATATTGTTTCATGAGAAAGTTATCCTGTAAGTGCCATTCTCTGCTACACCTTTCATATTATGCTCAGGGGCTGTGATCTCAGGTACTGGATTCTTCGAAATGGTGCACTAACTACTAAAAAAAGGATAAAGTGAGAGCTTTTGGAAAAATTAACAAAAAAAAAAAAAAAATGGAATTAAAACTAAGAAAAATATGAACAGATGATTGTCTTTTAATTTTCCTTTCTTTTATCCATTCATCCATCAAATAAACTTTGTCCTATACAAAGTTTATCGTATAGGACAATAAACTTTGTCCTTTGTATAGGACAAATAAACTTTGTCCAATACAAAGTTTATTTGTGTAGGACATTTCAGCCGCAAGGCACTTCAAAGAGCTTTACGCCATCAAAACATAATTCAGTAACCAATTATGAAACAAGCAAGAAACATTACATTTTGCCAAATGCTATCATCAAATTTATCAAGTAAATTATCATGAAATACGTTGAT
Source organism: Poecilia mexicana (assembly GCF_051168715.1). Lineage (NCBI taxonomy): Eukaryota > Metazoa > Chordata > Actinopteri > Cyprinodontiformes > Poeciliidae > Poecilia > Poecilia mexicana. The sequence continues at coordinate 9,519,743 of NW_028263385.1, forward strand.
TTAGGTTCCAGTTATTAATCAAAAGCAACTCTAAGCAGTTGGGTTTTTAGCCTTGATTGAACAAGGTGTGACAAGTTCGTGTTCTATTTTCAAAATTTCATGTGGCCGTTAGCCGGTCCTAAAAAAACCCTTTTGAAAGAGCTTAAGACAGGAAGAGAGGTGCTAAAGAAAATGAGGGAGTCTGTGGGTCAAAGGATCAACCTCATCTCTCCGACTATCAGTTGGTCACGTGGTAGCTTCTCCTGTCTTGGATGTAACAGGGGGAGAATGGGGAAAGCAAGGGGAAAGGAAGGGAGGGTGGGTGTATTGCAAGGCGGATCCCCAGGGTCAATTACCCACAAGAAGGAGGTACTGCAGCCAACACTCTGCATCTCATTTGCAAGGCAGCAGCAAAGGTGCACCTGAGCTCCTCTAGTGAGCATCCTGCCACAGCTCCGAGCCAATTAATGTCTCCTTCTCAGCGACATGTGCTTCTCAGTGTGACAACCAGTGTGGCTGGGCAGCTGTGGGCCAGGCCTGCTGGCTGAGGGAGAAGGCCTCGGCAATGCCGCTTGTCTTCCCACAGAGACTAATTTCAGACAGAGCCTCACCTGTGTTTTTACAACAGCCTGAGTCAGAGGACTTCAGATTCAGGCCCAAATACACATGCACTCATAAATTCAGATAAGCAAGGACATAAAAATGTCCAATATACAACAGCAGAATTGACCAGATAAGCATATTAAGAGAAGATCCAATTCCTTGCCAACAGATGAAACACAAACACCAACGACCATCAGCTGCACATGAAAATATAAAAAAATGAACAACAATAATGGAATGATTTGATACTTTCTGGTTTGTATAAATGGAATTTCAGAAAAGCTGCCTTTCAGGGAGGTTAATGAGAATAGATATATCCCAAAGTGTTGAGTCTCAGTAGATGGATATATCACACAGTAAAACTAAGCTCCAGCAGAATGGGGAAAAATTTTGATGCACAAAGCAAAATTAAAAACTTTCTCAGATTTGGCCTGAGGCGACACTTGGAGATACACAAGTGACCTGAACAGAGGGAGATTATTTGCCATAAAGCAAGCTTATGGACAGTCAATATCATGCATATTCCTTATGAAGAGGTGGAATATTTGGTCTAAATGTTGTATATGAAGAAAGGTCAAGCAAAGGTCACTAAATACAATGAGGAGTTATCCCCCTAACAGATAGTTTTATGGCCAAGTGTTGTGGGATATGTAGATGAGAATCAATGAAGGAAAACACTAATTTTTTTTTTAAGAATTTATACAACTTTATGTTAAAATCATGGTAAAAAATATTTTCTTTTTATTTAATAAAAAAGTTTTGTTTTTATTTTCATGTTGTTTCATGTTCACAGTTGAGAATTCACACAAAAGTGAAGTTATAAAGCATGCAAAAAAACAGCAAAAAATCAAAATGGGGAAATTCGTTAAACAGGTTTTAATTTAATGAAAACTTTCTTTGAATTGTGATTCAATCACCAGTACACCTGTCAGAAAAGAAGGAATTTTTATTACTTTTTTAAAACTCTGCTGTAGATCTTGAAACCTAAAGAACCATTTAAAATACAGAGTTGAAAAACTCACAGTAAAAATATAGAATACAGTCGTGGTTCTTACATGAATGGCTCCCTGGGAGAGGAAATTTCTTTTGCATTCTCCTAACCACAAAACAAACACACTACAACTACGTGGAAGATTCCTGCAAAAAGTGGAAAACATTTATAATATATCAGCAATATTCAGAAGTAAAATCTCATTAAATGCCTCATGTTTTACAATTCATGTATACACAGTTACATAACAGTATGCACACCTCTGGTGCATTTAGATTTAAATAAATATTTTTAATGTCTTAAGATGTTTCCTGTTTGTGCAAGTAATATTGCATTTTTGAAGTGGTACAGCCAGTGCCATGAATTAAATCTGTGGACGGAGCTCTAGGATGACTGCAAGAATTTCTTTTAAACGTCAAAGACTTGAAGATGATTTTACACACAAAATAAATAAAATGCATTTGCATTTACAAGTTGTTCAGATCTTTGACCTTATGTAGACATCGCATCTCTACTTTTACATTAATTTGTGAAACCATGGGCTAATATAAATGTATAGAAAGTTAGTCTAGGTAAAAGGAAATCATGAATTTCTTTCTCAAAATGCGGGAATGTGTCCAAATGGCTGACAAGAATTCAAGTGTCATTGAAAAAGTAACTTTACATTAAAGTCAGCAAAAACTTTACATAATTAACTTGTGCTGCTATGCAAAACATGAATAACAACATTTTGGAAGCAGTGTCTTATTCTTGCTTCTTGTTTAGAAACACAAAATGACGACTATTGAAACAATAGATTATTAATGGTTTCCACGTTATGTATGTATTTTAGTGTGTTAAGTGATTATCACCTGAGATTTAAAAGTAAATGTACAATTGAAAATCAGTGCAAAAAGTAATAATAAACTACAGATACTTAAAAAATTTGCCACGTTGAGGAATTACTGATAAAAATGTGTTCAGCTTTACTCTTAGAAAAAATCCGATTTTTTTGGACTGAGAAATACATAAAATCCAAGGAAAATTGGAGCATGTGTTACTTATACACACTGGTCAGAAAGTGTGTTGCCATGTAATCGACTCACAACCTTGCATGTGACCTCGTTGCCGCAGGGCATTGCAGCCAGCAAGGCTAACGCAAGGCTAATGAGTGTCATTCATTGTATTTGGGTGCAGAGGAACATGCGAGTGCAGGAACACACTTATTTAACAGATCCATCCTTCCGATCACTGCTCACCGTAGCCCTGGAGCTCACAATGAAAGCCAGTGTCTCCCTCAGCGGGAAGTCTGCGCTCTCCTCCCTGACCATCCCCGCTCATCCGAGACAGAAATAGACATTGCTTTGCCTCTGTGCTCATTCTCATAGTCAACTCATGCTTGACACACGCTGGATGAATGACTCCTTCCTCCTGCTCCCCTCAGCCGACTACCGAGGTAGTTCCGAGTTGTCGAGCTTGCCACTGAAGAACACGGGAAGTTGGATTCGGCTTGCGAGGCAGAAGTGGGGAGCATGTGTGAAACTTCCAGGAGACGGCCTTCTGAACACACACACACACACGCACACACACCCCCACACACACACGCACACACCCACACACACACACACACACACGCATACACGTAGAGCAAAGCAAGCTGGCTTTTGACAGTGGCAGAATTATTATGGTGAGGTGGATATTACCCCTGTGGGACTTCATTTACCTCCAGCATATTCACTGAGTTGCTCTGTGTTTTACTGCTCCTCATAATCCGAGCCAAGCGCACACACACACACACACACACACACACACAGCCGCGTATATACTGCCGCTCACTCATATCGCCATATCACACACTATTTTTATGTCAGGGTTATTATTGAGATCATTATGGGATGTGGATAGCAGTCAGATGCCCACCTCCAACCACATCCTTTTTGCTGCCCTCCCAATTTCCTTCCATGAAAGGTTGCCAAAGATTTCCTATTTATCAGGAAAGCAAACATGCAAAAACATAAACAGGCACACACACATTCAAAAGCCGGTTTTGTATTATTGCAGTTATTCTCCTAGCATTTAGCTTGTAAAGGTCACTGATGGACTTCTTTTGTCGGGCTTTTTGAGGTCTCCTTTGCCCATTGTGTCATCAAATCATTAAAAATTGAGGGGAGAAAGGCAGGGCAGGAGACATTGCATATGTTTGGAGGCATTATTATTATTAAATAATCATGTTTGTCTCCTAAATTGAGAGTGACTCATGCCACAATATCAGTAATTAGATAAATTATTGATGGACTAGCGGGTGGGTACAGGGAGAGTTGGTGGTAGAAATGGAATTGCCAAACCCAATTAATGTCTTTTTCCTAGAGTGGCCCCATTAGGGTTGTCACTTATACTGCCAAATGGCGACACTAATAAAACCACAACTAGCACTTAACTGCTTAATTAATAGTAAAATGATCAATATTTTAATTAGCTGAGATTAAATACAGTGGAGGCTAAGAGAGAAGAGTAAAAAGGGGTTGACGTTGTGTGCCCTTGCTGATTTAAAATGTCAGACAGCGTTTTACTGGAAGCTGTTTCACATTGACTGCCATTTTAGTAGAGAAGCTTGTCAAAACAGATGTAAAATTTACTAAGTACCTATCACACCCATTGACACTGACACTGAAGATAGGGAGAAATCTTAAAACAAATTTCTGTTTTAATTAAAGTATATCATACTGAAAAATATATTAAAAAAATTATTAGAGATACTAAGAACTTTTAATCTTAGCCTCTCTTTCAAAAGGGAAAGACAAGAGAAAATGTCATTCAAGAGCAGCAGATCATCATTGTACTGATATAAACTGTCCTATATCTACAGTGAGAGCAATAATTAAAATGCTTAAAGCAGCATAAATTATAACCAATGAGGTTGGAAGTGGATCCAAATGTATCTTGTTACTGCTCTCCATTGAATATTATGCATACACAAACTCAGTGCCACACCCCAATTCCTGTCCAAGTCTACGTTCTATAAAGCAGCGAGGGCAAGGCCAATGTTTCTGATTGCAACACTGCATAGTCAGTTTGAAAAGAAGAGCATTAGTGGAAAGAAGAGAGACCTTCTGAGTGTTTGTTTGGCTGGGGAAAAGGAAGATATCGACACAGCATCCCTGTGCCACACAGTCTTTATGATAGCTGCTCATACATTGCTTTCTGAGGTTGAAAAAGGTGTTTTCTCCTCGTCCCTGATTTCTGTTCTTCGGTTTACCTGGAGCCTCGGCACTGGGCACAGACGAGTGGAAGATGAAGAGTTTCCTCGCCTGCAGTAATGCCAGTCCAAGATTTATACGCTCCACGACTCACTGCGCTGCACCACTGAACATACAATTAAACCATTAGCTAAAAAATGACAAAAACAGTCAAATTTACAGAAATTAAAATAGACTGAAGTTATAATATGTAATTTGAAACCAAGTTAATAAAACATTTTACAATATAAGCATCACTGACAAACTGCTCATCAGACATCACTCTTTATCTTTTTGTTTTCTGTAAAGAACAACAAAAAAAAAACATTTGCATTGCTCTAAGCTGAAGTAAAAACCTGTCGCCTGTTGCACTACGGATCAGACCTTCCTCGAGGAAACCTGCAAGCCCACTATAAAGGGACTATCCTTCTTCCACTAATACCCATCAACCCCCTCTCTCAGGGGGACGCAGTGTCTCCAATCCCCAACATGAATAAAACAAGTTGTTATTCTTTTCTAGACAAACACCCTCAGAATGCCCCCAGATAAAAAAAAAAAGGGAAACCATGCCAAGCCTAGGTTTTCCTGCAGCAATGTCAGTAGAGATGGGCTCCCCAGACACTTGGCTGGCTGGGCTCCGTAAAGTGTGTCCTGCACCATGCAAAGTGTCTGCTTTGCCAGGGGGCACCGGATGGAAACTTTAAGCACAACACAAAATAAACAAAATACCTACCGATGTTTGTTCATGGCTATAACAAAGCAAATTATTCATCCACTTTATTAAGTCCTTATGTACATGGCGTTATTAATCAAATTCCCCTGTGACATTTGAGCTGCTGTTTGTTCATTTGAGTCTACAGAAAGACTGCACTGGTAAGTGAATCATTAGGAGGCATCACTTTGGCCCAGATTTGACAAAGAGGCTGGGAAGGTGTGCATTAGCCGATGGAAAAGGTTAAGCATGGTAAAATGAGAAAGGAAATGTGGCGGACAAATTGGGAAATTAGCAGTGGGCTGGTGGGGAAAGTCTCGGAGGACCCAGTGGTGAGGCGAGGACCTATTATGGCACATGGCACCAGGCAGCTGGGTGGTAATTATCCTTACGTGTTTAGCAAGACACTCTTATGCAGGGCAGCATATATGACTTCTGCCTTAACCACTTAGTTGGCCCATTTAGCTCTGTGCCGAGGTGTGTTAGCGTGAGTAGGGGGGTGAGGGTGGGTTTGCAGTTTCACACCTCTTTAGAAGAACATTGCATTCACCTCTGTTCGGCTGCAGGTGTTCTAAAGTCAGCCATAGATTGCCCCTTTGGACTCTCGTGCAGGTGTGTGACCCCTAGAATGGAGCCCCGGTGCAACTTCATGTCTTTGGGGAAGGTGACAGAACGACCCCATGAAGACCCAGCTGGGAGCCCCGGGGAGCTGATGGTCTAAATGTGAATGAGTGTGTGTGTGAGTCTTTTAGTGTTTCAATGTGTGCCCACTGCCAGCTTTGTCGAAAACAGCTGGTTGCAACCATCTGCTACTCCTCTTCATTGGCACCACCAGAATGTGAAAGTACTTCATGTGTTTATGTGTGATTTTAATGTGCTCATGATCCTTCTTTCTTTCTGCATCATCCACAATGAAGCACATAATGCATAAATGCAACATCAAACTGATTTAAGGAGTTGTGTTGTACATCAAAGCATGCTTTGTGGACACAAAGAAGTCTAATGCTTTCTTTTTTTTTTTGTTTACTTTGGTTGCAATATTTCTGCACTAGATTCATAAAGCACTTTGCACAAAATATGTGCAGACACATACTTAAACCCAACAGATCAGAGCAATTTGCAGTCTATGTTCTGTCAGGTTGCAGTTGTACTCTGACACCAAAGTAATGAAAGAGACAAACGGTAAGGTTTTTACTTTCATAATATTAATTAAATTAGAAGAGAACCCCAGGAACTGAAGAAAGTAAGCATTCATTAATACATCTGACCAGAGCATTCCACCCTTTTGAAATCATTCCAATTGGATCATTGAATTGATATTAATATGTGTCAAAATCTATATCTTCAACATGCAGTCTCTAAAACTACTGTATTAGACTGAAAAAAGAAACACAAAACTCAGTTTAGAGTAAAAACTCTTTGCTTTGGCTGTGATTGATAGAAACATAAAGATTTCACTGCAAGCCTAATACACTCTTCACATCAATGTACAGAGATGCTCTTTGGTGAAGTTATTTTTTGGGGGGAATAATCTCCATCTGGGTTCAGAACAAACAAGACCAATTTTGCATACATGTTGGACCCGCAATATGTTCATGAATTTGCCTCTGTGGTTCCTTGCAAACAGAAAATTTGGGATTTTGTCAGTTATTTTGCCACAAAGACAGTTGAAGTGAATTGCATTAAAAGCCGCGCTGTGTTTATGTATGTTGGCTTTTCCCTTTGGTTCTTAATCAATTGCTCCAAGCAAGTCTACTCTTTCAAACACATTTAAGGGAAAATAGAAGGACTGGGATATTAAGAGGTGAGAGGGGGGTTAGTATGGTAAAGCTCTACCCAAAACAAGACACATGAGACATAAGGGTGTAGTGTTAATTAGGGAGCCAATATTAAAAGATAAATCAGAGACGGAGGGAAGGTTTGAGGGAAAAGATGAGGGAGGAGGGACAGAGAAGAAGGAGGAGGGAAAAAAGACTGAAAATAAGAGAAGAGAGTGAGGGCAGAGTGTTGATTTGAGAAGGGCCTGAGGGCAACCTAGAGGGCAGAAAGGGGAATGATAGGCTGGCTAACCAGGAGTTGATATGGGATGTGCAGTTCTCTTCCTTTTCATCAGCCGTAAAAACTTAAGCAACACAACAAAAACTGTTGCCTGCTCACTCACTTGCTTCAAAATCAATCTTAAACATCATATATGTTCATCCATTATGTTTTGAGTGTTTTTTTTATTGTTTTTTTACAGAGAGTAAAAACATTTTTTTTAGTTTCGGTGCTCAACAATGACACTTGAAAACATGTGCGCTTGCAGATGTGCTTGCATATTGCCCAGCAAGTAAGCTGCTCAGCGAAGACAGTGATGAAAAATTATGTTTCTTTACACCTCCCCAAATTTGAAAAGTAGCAGTGGTGGCAAAAGGCATTCAATCTGTAATCGGAGCAACGTGGAGGAGCGTGGTGCCGCCTAATGTGAGTAGACCCTGCTGTTTTCCAAGGAAGACAGTGCTGGAGGGGAGGAAAAAGCCGAAGGAACGGAGAGGCAGAAGGGATAAGCAAGCGGAAGAACCCACACGGAGGCAGTTGGGGGATCGCTTGCTCCAAACATAGCAGAAGGTATGGAGCAAGGCACACTGTGTGGGCCCCATTATTTTTATTCCCCATTCTCTTTTACCCCATCTCTCCTTTTGAAGACGGCGGGATTTTTCTCCTCTTCCCTGACATAAAAGTAAACAACGTTGCCTGCAGGCACAATTTTCCCCAGCAACACAATAAAATGTGCAGTGAATTTATGATGGTCATCCATTAGCTCTTACCAAGGAAACATCACCCGTATCTGTCGTCCATCATTATAATAGAGGGTTAATGCACCGAATTTACATAAAAAAGTCATATTGTCTGCATGAATTATTTACACCCTCAGCTGTTTTTTCCAATTTCTCTTTCTTTTTTTCTGTCTTCGTCCTCTCGATTGTGGCAGAGGGGATTTGGGTCCAGATTCTCATGGAGAAAATCTGGCAGTAAATTCTCCTGTGAGGTGCCCCTGTCATTGCCACCTCTGTGTCCTAATAATCTATATCAGCGTTGAACTCTTTTGTTTATTCCTCCTACATTTGAATTTGCTGGAGAGTTAGAACTGAGGGCACAGGGACACATGAGTTTCTGGCCTCTTGATAGTTACTAAAAGAGTTAAGGAAATACATTTTAGTATTTACCTTTTAAATGACTGAATGTTTCTGGCACACATTACATACTATATGGGAGTAAGAATATAAAACAGAGTTTTGCAAATATTTATACATTTACAATTTGTCACATTACAATTACAAACTTTTTTGTATTTTATTTGGATTTTATTAAAAGATAATTGTGACAATTGTGAAGAGGGAGAAAAAAGTTTTGGTAAGAACAAGAGCAGCTGCTTTCTGAATCAGCTGCAACTGTCTGATAGATTTTTTTTAGGACGACCTGCGACGACACTGATTATTGTGAAATGTGAAAGGCCTCCTCGTCTCAATGCATGTTTTGTGGTATGTCCATGACAGTTTAGCACATCGAGATATCGACGCTATTGTCTATCAAGTCTCTGGAGCTGTCTGAGGTTCCCTACTGCTTCAAGGATTGCACGATCATCTCGGTCCCAGTGAAGGACACTGTAACAGGATTACATCAGTGGTCACCAAATCCTTTCAGTCAAATCAAGACAAGCCAAGTTTGTCTAAATAGCGCATTTCAGCAACCACCAAGTTCATGATCAAAACACAACACAGCCAAACCAAACATGAAGCAAGCAATGAACATTACATTTTGTCAAATGCCAACATCAAACATGATATGACAACAAGTATATAATGTCTTTTGGTGCTACGCTCTTCAGTGATTTATAAACTAACAGAAGTTTTATTTTCTGTGATGCAGGGAGCCAGCTTAGTACTTTAGAACTGGGGTGATGTGCTCTATCTTCCTGGTTTTAGTGACAATGGGAGCAGCTAATTTATTATTTTAGACAGACCTGTGAAGATACAGTTACAGTAATCAATGCAACTAAGGATAGATGCATGCATGAGTTTCTCTAGAACTTGATGGGACATCATCCATTTAATCCTAAAAATGTACTTCAGGAGATAGAAGGCTGATTTTGCAATAATCTTTATGTGAATTTGAAGGTTCAGAGCTGGGCCCATCACTACATTGAGATTTCAGGCCTGATCACTAGTTCCTAGCTCGTTCATCGTTTTTAGAGACTTGTGTTGACCCATCTGGGGGACATCACAAGCTTGACTTTCTACACCGTCAGCCCAGACATCCTCCACCAGAAGATCACAATGCTGGCCTCTACCTCTGAGAGGATCTCCATCTTTCTGACTGAACTGACTGGCAGCAGCAGGTGAGGATGGGGAGCATCTTGTTCTGCAAAAGAGTCATCAGCACTAGCACTTCCCAGGGCTGTGGTCTCTCCGCACACAAATGAATGCACCTCCACAAATTGCTCTGTGAAACTCCAGAAGTTTGCAGATCACACAACTTCATCGATCTAATTTATTCCTCTTTGTCCACTTGTGTGGTCAGAACCACCTGGAGCTTAGCAAGACTGTGGAGATGACGGTGAACTGCCAGAGAACACCATCCACACCGCCTTCATTCACTATCCTCAGCAACACTTTGTCTACTCTGGATCACCTCTAGTTCTTAGGAATAACCATTTCTCAGAGCCTGAGATGGTCCTCACACACAGACTGCAGAGACTGCACTTCCTGCAGCAACTCAAGAGGTACAACCCTGCACAGCGACTGCTGGTCAATTTCTACATTGTCATTCACTCTGTCCTGTGCTCGTTCATCACTCTGTGGTTTTCTCATCTACAAAGCAGAACTGGTCCAGAATGGAATGAACAATTAGGTCTGCAGAGAGGATCGTCAGGACTGAACCGCCCCTCCATCGAGAATGTGTGTATGCCTGGGATCAGGGAAAAGGCAACTGAGATATCTGCAGACTCCACACATCCTGGTCACAAACTGTTCAGATTTGTAACTTTAAGTCGGCACTAGAGAATGTTATTTGCACACAAAAAAACAATCACCACAGAGACAGTTATTTTTTCACAGGTCATCTTTCGGATGCCTTCATTGAACAACAGTATTTATACCAACATGAGATTAAACACAGGTTGATTCGTCTGACCTACAAGTATTCTACTTCTGCAGGCTAGTTGTATTGGATTTTATTTAGGGGTATCAGACTAAAGGATTTTAAATATACATGAATAAAACAATGTGTATGCATTGTTTTAAACGTAGAAAGAAAAACTATTATTTTCCATTTCTTTGTTGTTTTTGTCTACCCATAAAAATAGAAGCTATATTAAAACTTGGGGGTGTAACATCAAAAAGTTCAAGGTCTATGGATACTTTATGAAGGTGCTTTAGGAAACTGACTCTCTGGTTCAATCTTCTTCTTACAAAGTCTATGTTTATGCTGGTCAAATCAATATCATAAATCATGTTACAGTTAAATGATCCCATATTTTCTGGCCTAATTCAGTGACACACAAAATGCTCAAAGTGTCAGTCGTCCTGCTGTAAGTGAATTAGCCCGGTATCACAATCCTGTAATGAAGGCTTGTACGGCAGCGAACAGTTGCCTCTCAGACCCCGGGGAAAGGCTCGGTGATTGAGCAATTATGACAAGCTCAATTACTGTCATCATATTATCATAGCTAATCCAGCCCCACCATGCTGCGCCTTCCACTGCTCTGATCACAGCCTTTTTCACTGTCACTGAGGTGAGAAAGTGCCACCACTGACACTGCTTGTGCTCCCATGAACACGCTCAAGTGAATATGTGGCAAATATGTCAATCTACCGCTGCCTGTTTCTGTTTCTATCTTCCTACATGGTGTCTCTGGGATGGATGTCTTAATTTTTTTCTAATTCTGTCTGACAGTGCCACAGGCGCTCTGGCTGAGCTAAATTTGTGACACGCCTTGACAGACTGCAGGTTTTGTGAGTTATCTGCTTCGCTGAAATGGCTAGCACACTTCTAAGAAACTATCACAGCGGCAGACAGAGTTGAACTGCTGATGCAGTTCATCCAGCTGTGCAGTGAAGCAGGCAGAGGCTCAGAGGAGGCTGAAGGAATTTGTGTAAAGTAAAAGTCATCTTTTACTTCCTTACCTATAGAAATCAATAACCTTATAGCTAAATAGATAATCCTCAGGCAGTGGAAATGACAAAGATGTATATGAAGGGCTCAGTGCTAAAGAGAGTTGGAAATCCAGGACAAGTATTTTGCCAAACAGCTGGAGTTTTTTGATTGTGCACTGCCTTTCCTATGAATATTTGTTGATTCATTTAACGGGTGTATTTGCCCTACGGGGCTAATCTCTGTTTGCCTCAAGGTCCAGTTCCCAGTCAGAGGCCTGGCCACCTTCTAATACACTGATCGTTGCTGACAGGTTTCAGATGATGCTCTATGCCAGGGATGATGTGTTGATGAGCGATTGTTGGTTTGTGACCTTGCCTTTCTCATGTTGTCTTTTCTTACCTTTGATGTTTCTGATGTCTAACAAAGAAATACAATGGTTTGAGTCTAAAAAATTTATTTTAAGTAAAAGTTTGACCTTGAACATAACTTTCAATGACAAATTTATTCTCTGTATCGCCGTATCATATTTGAACTGTTTTACTGGGATTAAATAGGAGATCTCTAAAGGTGTCGCAGTGTTTCTTTTAACAGATAAACTCAAAACATTGCAGGATAGTCCATGGGAACAACACAGACAATGGGAAATGAGAACCAGGAAGGAATGGAAGAATCCAGCAAAGAATGACCGAATAAGAGGGGGTTTTACACTGAGGAGCTTGATTACTGACAAGGAAGCAGACTGAGGGAGGGAGAGAGATGACACAAGCTGTGTTTCCATTAACCATATAATTGCACAAATTAGAATTATGAAAAAAAAAAAAAAATTCTAAATGAATACACATGTTGTTAAGTTGATTTTTTAGCTGTTTCAAAATTTGTGTTTTCCACAAAACTGCTATGGAAACACATTTTTTGCATCACACGAGTCATGTGATCAACAACCAGATAATACTACTGGCAGAGAAGATGAAGAAGCTGACAGGAAGTGGCTGGAGAATGAAGGCACTGCATGTTTTTTAATGACGTATTGCATGGACAAAATTATTCCCATTTGATTGAAGAAACACTGCAATTGTGAAACTGTGTTTTCTCAACATTAACAGAATATTTACAAAGTTTTGTTAACATTTCTTATGGAAACACAGCTATAGAGAAGCAAGAGCAAGTAACAAATAGGAAAAACAGAATTCGAATGGAATTTTATCATTACTTATCCTTCGATTCAGTCCAAGTTGTCAAAATGAGTTTTATTTGTTTGACCTGGTTCTGACCTGAATCACGTCAGCGGCTCTCCGCAGTGTTCAAACGTAAACTGACATTTCATCGTTTTAAGGTTTTTTACACCTTAAAACCTGAGGAACAAATAACATAAAATAAGAACAGACTGATCTTTCACTGAAAGTAAAACAGAAATGAGGCCAATTTAATCAAAATAAGAATAACTAAAGCAAAATACAGTAAACAAATCATCAAAATTGTAAACCCAGAAACAGACCAAAAGTAACAATATTCTGACAATATACTGAATGTGGAAATTAGGTTGTTTTGAAGTTTGAAATGGAATATAGAATATGTTGCTAAGATATAAAATGTATACCAAACCACCTTACCTGTAAAGTAAACTAATCTGCTACTTCTAAGCAAATTATAATGACGCTCAGAAGTGTTGAGAAGAACACAAGCAGGTCAGCTTACTGTACAAATAGGGTGGCAAACAAATTTGCATGTCAAAATTAAAAATCAATGTGTTTCACCTCCCCTAATGACCAATCTCCCTGCTGCTGCTGCTTCTGCACTCTGATTAACATTCTGGGAGGTTCAGGAGAAAATGTTAAAGCAAAGCATTAATCTCTCTCAGCAAAAAAAGCTTGTATCCTCTGACAGGTGGGTCAAAGTTGCTGTTTAATCTAGCCCATAATTTCTGAAATGTGCTGACAGAGTGTATTTTGATACATTAAAACGTGGCTGTGTGTTAGAAAGTCCAAAGTGCGACACTTCAGCAAGAAGTCGGTATCACAGGCTTTTTGGTACAGTGACCATGATGAAACTGATTTTTTTTTTTTTTTAATTAATGAATGTCTGTTGGGAACAGATTTGTTGAAGAGGTGGTAAAACTGGTTTACTGTAAGTCTGTCTTTAACTGTTCTGATGTTACAGAACAGAACAAGAGTAAGAGTGGTTCTCCAAGTTTGGGTTGAAAGTCCCAGTCAAGTAAATACCAACTTTACTGCATTTTAGCAGACATTTTGAAACAGTTTCCCAACAAGCCGAAGACCTTTTCAACTCGCTGTCATTTAAAAAACTAAAATGCACATTACAGCAATGTCTTTTGTTTTCAGTAGATATACAATAGTAAATATTAATTCAAGGACATTATGTAAAAATTTATTCTTTTTTTTACTAAGCTTTAGCATTTGCCAAGTTTGAAGTGGGAAGAATCAACAGAAATTTCCTTAAAATTGAGAATTCCAAATAGGAAATTTGGTTGTTCTCAACCTTCACAATCAAATATGCTAACCTTGCATAAAACCTAGGGATAAATGCAATAAAAATTGTTTATTTGCACTATCTAAATCTTAATAAAACTTTCACACATGAAGCACTACAACTCATTGTACAACTCCTTAGGCGGACATGTTACTGCAGTGTGCTCCCTGATATATTATCAGATCAAATTTCTAGCTTTAGAGTTCAAAGGAACTCCCTATAAGAAACTCCCACCAGCTTTGCTCCTGATGTAGATTCAATTCAATTTTAAGAAGTTTCTGATAAAGCAGAGATCAGTTTCTTTAAACAATTCATCTTTAAGGCATATTATCCAAGGTATTAACCATGAAACTTGTACAACTGTTTGAGAACCATGTCTCTAACAGTTGCTGTGTGTGATGAATGGTATTTTACAACAACTTGAACTCTGACATATTTTAAACATGCCTTCAATTTTATCAAGCCCTCAAAGGCCCTAAACCTGACAAAACTATTTATTTGCTCAATGGCCTGCACTTGACTTTATTGGCCATTGGCAGAGAGGTGCCTTGAGAGGAGTCCTGCTTGCCCATTGAAAAATGTGCATCTTACCTCTGGCCCAGCTTAGTGGAAATAATATCACTCACACTGAGAGATCATGGTGTCAGGGTCAATTGTCCTGCAAAAGATGGAGGAGATGGGAGACATGTATTGATTTTTCATTTTGTAGGGGTAAGCAAGCATGTTGCGGCTGGGCGCGGGTGCAATGAGGCGGACAGAATGTGCCAGACTGCTATTCAAGCTTGTCATCTATGAGCTGTGACTTACAGACGCCTTGGAAAAAAGGTTATCAAAAAGCTATGAAACCATTTTTTTTTATCTCTTTAAATTAAAAAGTGATATAATTCCAAGACATAAATGAGAGGGGTAATAACCCATCTGATCACATTATTCAAGGGAGAACGAGCTAATGGGGGAAAATTTGGCTGAGGATCTACCGATGAAACTCTGCCAGCATCACCCCAGATAGGGATGAGCATGAACGAGCTGGAGCGGGCATTCATAAACCGTGTTCGGCCTTGCAGTGCGGAAATGCTTTCCAAACATATTAAATTATGCCACAGGTCACAGGCTCATCACAGCTTCCCAGTTCATGCCTAACAGCAACAAGCAATGAATGAATGCCAAAAATCTTACAGCCTCTGTGAACCCTGAAAAATGTGTTCATCTGAAAACATCTGAAGTCGTTCATCACTGCACAGACGATGTGGCTTGATAAAGAATGTAAGTGATTCCTATCAGCTCCTCTGTTTTCTAGCCCTCTCTGACTCTGAAGCTCATCTCAGTTTGGGTCATAACCCTCAATATGTCCTTCTAAAAATCCTGCTGCATCAAAACACAATATGCCCAAATCTTATTCTTGAACATGGCAGTCTGAAAGCCCTTCAAACCAGTTCACCCGTGACTTTATGTATTCTGTTTAAAGGGCCTTGTAGACAACTTCATCCACATGTTCTCACTGTCACAGCTCTTGCATTATGTTTGTCACCTGCGTGCCCCCTTTTTTTTTTTTTTTTTTTTACAAAGCTACGGTCACAGCAGTGGTTTCCAAGCGTGACAGAAAAGTAAGGTGGGGAGCATAGCAGCCATTTAATGGCCTCTCTGTGCTTCAGTCACCTTGATGACCAATGCACACCAAATTTACAGCTCCCAATCATACATATACACTTCAGGTCAGAGTTGAATGGTCATAAAATGAGCTCATAAGTATACCAAAACCACATTCTGTTTGGGTGAAGAAAAAGTCATGAACAGAGATACAATACAACAATTTTACCAGACATGAAATAAAGGTTTCAGAAAAGTGTGACAAAATGCAAAATTATTCGATCTTCAGAGGCTACATACACAGAAAATAAACCACACAGTGAATGAATTTTATCTGTAGGATCTGAATAGGCCTTTTACAGTTATAATCTGTTTTTTGTTGTTGTTGTTTTTTTCATTTGTCTGTGTTTTGATCATTTCCCTGTTGATCATTGTGTTCAGTAGGGCTTACCACATTCAGATCATTTCTCTGCATTCATAGATGTTGGTAAAGTTTTGCCACACTAATTCATTCCTTTGATTGCATTCCTTTGTGCTTGGTTTCTTCATTAATAAAGAAACCCCTGCTCTGCCACATTCAGTCTCCACACTCAAATGCTTGAAAAGCCACAACAGGATATTTATATTTAATCTTCTATCTTGTACAGCAATGCACAAACTAAATATTTTGTTTGCTTTCACAGAGATGCAACAAAAAGGTTTTCTTGTTCTTTTGACAAGCTGCAATTATTTATTTCTTTATTTTTTCCGTTACCTTTGGGTGAGAAAAAATACTTAGGAAATTCATGAACTTATATTTGCAAACCTTAGCTTGCATGTCCTTCTCATTTTACAAATACACACAAAGGCAACTCTCCTCTTAGTTTAGCTCTATCCAGAAAATAAAGTTTCTGTACTGTTGGCGTTGGCCCACGATACATGAATTTGGAAAAAAAAATTGTGCTTCTATGTTTATGTAAAATATAGTCAGAGCAAAAGTCATCGCAAACCTAATTGCATTGAAGGGAAATACCATCTGCTGAAAGCTCATGTTAACTCTGGTGCAGGGGAAACAGAAAAAAAACAAAAAAAAAAAACAATCTCCTACACTGGTGACTAACCAGAAAATCAAGTATGGCATTTTATGGAGTAGAAATTTTTTCTCTCCTTTCATAAGGTGTGTCTGGCATTTTTAAGCTATCTTCTAATCAAATAAATTGTTGTATGTATGTTTGGAATATTTTTAAACAGAGAACACAAACTTCATGATTATTGAATGTTCCAACAAATGGTTCTCTTGTTCTTTAATATTCTTTACGTAATTACATTAGCTATTCTCTTAACCAAATTGTAAAACTTTTACAAACTGATACTTTTAAAATATAAATTAGCATTTTTTTAAAATGTCATCAGTTATAGATTCAACTCATTCACATACACACACACACACATCCAAATGTACATCTTCAAAACGGCAGAAGATCATACCAGCGTAGATGCATGTTTCATTATGCAACCTGTCAACTTTGATGCCAGGGGAAACCCTGGTTTAATAAAGTCAAACATGCAATTTGGATGCCATTCCCAGATATCCTCTTTGTAGAGCAGAAAACGCCCTCGCACATTTAGCCAACCAGTTGCTCCATATATGTTTGGAATGCAGAGGCAGGACACTAATAAGAAAAGAAACAATTTGATTGATTTTTTGTCAATTAAAGTAATAATAAGGTTGAAAACTTGTCTTTTAACACTTCAGTATCTGTTGTTTCTGTGAGAAGCAGACTATTGCAATCCACAGCAATTAAAGGTGCACTTCCTGATGGACATAATGTGTCCAAATGTATTTAATTAAATTTGCTTTGTGAATCCAGTGAAAAATTAAATACTCGGCACACGAAAACTTTAGAAATGCTGTGTTCTGTCTGAAAGTGCCCATTAGTAGAATCTTGAAGCCAAAAGTGAGAAAATTTAAATTTTTGATTAAGTAAGATATGTCCAGAAAGTACAAGCATATGTTCAAACAACTTGCTTCTTTAACTTGGTTCATTAACAGCACACTCAAAAAAAAAATGCAGACTTGGAAATAAAGAACTTCTTGAATGGACAAATAATGTAGTAATTGCCGCATGGTCACCTGTATTAAACCCATGAGTAACATTAGCCCTTACCAGTCACGTTATACTGAGACAGTTTGATTGCAGTCCATGCTTCATGACCAGGTAGCAGGTAATAATGATTTTCTTACCTGCTCCCTAAATGTTTTAAGCCTAAAATAATGATAGATGAGAAGGCAACACAGGTGGTGAGAAGGGACTTTTTCATTTTACAATCTTTTTTCAAAGACATTACTTCCTGCTGATATAAAACCAACCAATCTAGCAATAAATCAAATTCCAATCACAGCGTATTAAACTTTGAAAGGTCTCCAAGATCAGAAGAGCCTCTTCACACACCTGCTAGGCATGTCAGTGTTTGGGTGAGGCAGGGTATGTTATCGTTGCACACGCACGCGCACACATACACCTGTGGTACTTCCTGCCTCCAACGCTGTAAGCGTTCCAGTTTCTTCCAGACAGAAGGG
Source organism: Poecilia mexicana (assembly GCF_051168715.1). Lineage (NCBI taxonomy): Eukaryota > Metazoa > Chordata > Actinopteri > Cyprinodontiformes > Poeciliidae > Poecilia > Poecilia mexicana. The sequence continues at coordinate 9,538,012 of NW_028263385.1, forward strand.
GTGAGGAAGGTGAGAGGGAGGGCGACCCAGCAGCTGCTTACCTTGGCTGACTCCTACACCTGTTAAAGGAAGAAGCGCATATTACCCTATACTGCAGCATTAAAAGAGCTGCAGTAAATGGCTGATGCAAGCAGGCAGTAACGGGCAATGGACCCTTGGTTTCCAATGCATTTATTCTTTTATTCAAGGAATATTAATTCACCTTTCAATCCAAAGGCAAATGAGACAAAAGAACTAATTTCTCACAAGCATGTAATACTTGTTCACATCTAGAGCAAATATTCTCCCATAGCAGCAAAAAGGGAAAAAAATAGTTAAGATTAAGTGTTCAGTGTATCAAGGCCTTAGGGATTTGATAGATTTAACTTTTTTTCATTGATTATTTAGGAAAATATTTTTTTTTGTAAACAAAAATCAGTACAACTAAGCTATTATTGAATTATTTTTTATACTAATACTAATTTTAGGTTAGGTATTTTGAGAAATGCTGCTCCTTTGATCAGAAAATTGTTTGTTCAATTAATTTTTAAAAGTTTAAATCAGCTGGACAGGTTATACTATATATTTACACCTTATTTAGTAATCTCTTCACATCTTTGTGTTTTGTGTTTTATTTAATGTGGCATAAAAAGGAGGATGAATACACATAAGTCACACTTCTAAAAAGAAATTGAGAAGCAGGCATCCCTTTCTTTCTATTTCTGTATTTATGCTGGGTTTTGGAAAATGTTAACATACAGTGAAGTTTTTGTGTCACAGAATTAGAAAAGTAAAATATGTGTTAATACTTGAGCAGGGTGCTGTAAATATCCACTGTATGAATGTAAAAATCTGCAGTTTGCTATGCATGAAATCACATGAACCAGTAGGTTGAGCCATAATTTGTGCACAGATGTTTGATTAGTGTACCTCAAAAACAGCAATGTGTGCTTTCTGTTACTGTCAGTCAATGACCACAGAATATTGTCCACATTTTTTGTCTGCATGAATTTCTGAATAAGTTCTAATTGTGTCTGCCCTCTGTCACCAGGTCAGTAATGCTAACAAATACTGCAGCGTGTGTGCGTCTATGTGTAGGTGCATCTGTGTGTAGGTTCATGTGTATACCTGTTCGGCCAGGCCCTGCTGGGTGCCCCAGTTTGCGTGTGTGTGTGCGCGTGTGCACGTGTGTGTATGGTACTCCTTGTGTTTAATAATGCATGGCCCCAAGCCCAGGACGGGTCCTTTGATAAAGTACAGCACCGCGGCACATGCATAAGCAGCTCCAGCCATATGCAGAAAGCGGAAATTGATGGTGGAGATAAAGTCTATGCTGCGGCTGCTGCAAAGTGTGTATGTGTGTGTGTGCGTGTGTGTGTGTGAGTTTTTGAGCGTGAGTGTCTAACAGAGAAGGAGAATGAGCCACAGAAAGATTTATGGATTGTATCAATGTCTTTATGCAAGTGTTTGATCAGGTGGCAATCCGGGGCTTTTAGGATGAGTCTTTGTGCTGTGTGAACACGTTTGAAGATTGGTACTTCTTGCAATGTCTGATTAGCTGATACTGTACAAGCAAGCAGATATGGGAAGCTTTGGTGTACGTAACTGAGATTTAAAGACATGAAAGTGTGTGAGGAATATGTAGAGGAAGCGTTTGAATTTCAGGAAAAGTATCATGATCAGATTTGAATATTCTCTGAGAGGCTTGAAAAACTGAACTGTCAGTCAAAGTGGTCAGGAGTCAGTGTTGGGGGTCCAAGGTCGTCGGCGGCATGATGTTTTTAAACAGACAGAGGTGCAAAATGATAAAACATTTGCATGCAAACTTCCAAGCTCTACATCTACATGCCAACAAGCTTGCGTTATTTTCTTCTGTTGTATATGTGACCCCATGACCTTTAAGTGTGGTCTTGTTCGAACCTCTTTCATTTTTCATGCCTATAGTAACAAATTTGTTTCTTTACTGTTTGTTTGAAACCGTTTAATTATTCTAATTCAAATCTGTGTTCTGAAGGAGCAACACAAATCTCTCCACGCTCCTTTATGTGCCACCCACCTACTTCACCTTATCCCTTTCTCTAATCATCCGCCCACTATTTTTTTTCCTTCTTTATACCACCCTCCATCACCCCCACCCAATCATAAAGAGCAGACAGTCAGATACACAGAAAAAGAAAGAAAAGCCCCATCTCTTTTTGTTGCAGCTTTAATTTACTTTATACATTAATATTTCAGGGCCCACTGCAGGCACGGTGCAGAAACCAGTGGGAGCTGCAATGTGTGTCGATATCAGTGTGTGTGTGTGTGTGTGTGTGTGTGTGTGACACGTTCAAGCTGTGGGAGGGGAGAGGATTAATATTTTAGTGGACCTTATTGGAGAACCCTATGCCAACTCCAAACCACCATGGCATGGGTGTGTGATGGTACTGTGGCTCACCTATGTGCTCCATCCTTTGTACTTTTACCTTTTCTGGGACTAATTTTAATCTATATTTACATATTTATATATCAAAATGAATAGGGGACAATTTTGACTATCTGATGATTTCATGTATATTATTTTTTGTTTTGAAATGTTAAAAAAACAATCTGAAAGTGCCGTTACATCAATATGCAACAATCCTGCTAAGCAATCAAAACTTTACAGCCTGTACTGAGAAAAAAAACAATGCCAAAAAGTTTTACAGAGAGAGTAAAAAATATATCTAGATTTCAACATTTCCTAAGTAACTTTAGTTACTTGAGTAGAAAACAAACAAATGAGTCATAACCGTTTGGTTTGTAATTGTGTGACAATAAATTATGGTTGCTTAAAAACGTGTCTGGGTAATGGCTGGTTTTCTCAATGAGAAAATGACTTTTGGGAAAATGTCTGTATCATTACCAAAAGACGAAAAGCAACACTGAACAAGAGCAAAAAAACTTTTAAAAAATCTACTACATTTTCTCAAAGATAATGATCCACAGCAGGGACCACAAAATATATTTTAAATGGGTCTGGCCCATCAATCGCCAATGGACGTGTTGTGTTTAGCCGAGGTTCCCTGTCGAGAAGTATTTCTTCACCAGCTGTGCTTTCACACAGCTTTTTATGGTCATTTTAACTCGAAGGTGCATTTTGGCTTTACACTAGATTATTCTTATTGAAGTCAGTCCAAGATTAATAAATTTGTTACTTTTTAATGTTAGAAAAGGTCTTATTGGGCACCACTGATAAGAAATTATTTCACTTTTAACTGATAAATAATAAAAAATATCACAATGCTGATTATTTGAAAAGTTACGATGCAAATGAAAATCTGAAAATCTCAACACTGTTTTAATCTAAGCCTCAGCATTATGCTTTTACTGGTGTAGTAACTATTACTGCTATTAATTATAATTTGTTAACTATATTGTTATCACTGGAAATCAAAACATTCAAAACATTTAAGGGATGTTTTGAGTTCCTCCTAATGTTAAACACAATATATTTCCAGTAAATGACGTTTCAAAAATTGCCAATTTGCTCATAAAGATTAAGGGTACCCAGCATAGAGGCTCACTGTTCACACTGAACATCAAGCTTTCAAATAAATTTTTGTGCAGATAATCTGTCCAAATTGGTCCTTAAGAGTGCTATCTTAATGTTTATGTGGAATTTGTGACATTTTTAATGTAAATTTGTTTAATTCTGCAATATTTTGCAGAACTGTTTTGGCATTGCTCTTTTCAGGTTAAATAGTCCCTATTGGGCGACTGTGGCTTAAAGGATAGAGTAGTTGTCTTGTAATTGGAAGGTTGTAGGTTTGATTCCAGCTTCCTCCTGTCACATGTTGATGTGGCTCTACAAAACACACTTAACCTCAAGTTGCCTACCAATCTGCATATTGTTGTATAAATGTGTGAGCGTTTGTGAATGTGGCTCTAGTGTAAAGCACTTTGAGTGGTCAAAATGACTGGAAACTCTACTTTCATGACATGCAAACTGTGAGAAATGGAAGTGATTTTGGCTAAATTGTTTCAGGAAACTGACCAGTGAAGTGATAATTATCTTATCAAAGTTGGCTCTTAGCATTAAGCCCTACCTTTCACAGCAATGAAATTGGTCATTTACATGACTACTTTAATGATAAAGTTTCCATTCCAGATGGATAAGTACACTTCAGATGAGACATTACTTCAAACAAATATCCTAAAGAAGTGCAAGAAGCTGCTGTTTACAAGTAGAAAATAGAATAGTAAGCAATTTTGAGTAGCTGGAATTGGATTTTAAATTTGGAAGAGGATGAGGAGGATGCAGTGGCAGCTTTTATCACAGATCAGTGGGTCTCCAAGTGCAGGGTCTTCCACTCGCTGCATCAGGGAAACCCGGCAGGAAGCCACATTGAAATGAGGTGCCTTCCCCCAGGCTCTTAGCCACCCATGACATTTGGGCTTACGTGTGTGTGATTGTGCGTGGAGTGTTTAGGGTGAAGGGTGGGGGGGCTTGAGTTTCCGCTCAGAGACCCAATTGCCTCCGCTCCCCTGGATCTTCTTTCCCTTACTCATACTCCTACCCACCCTCCTTCAGTTGGACCCCGATTCTCATTTGCCTATTCATTTAAAAGCACAAAATACCTACTGAGATCCAATATGGGGTTGAGGCAGGGGAGCATGAGTGGGCCCTCAGCAGGGGTGGAAAACACAGCAACAACATGATGTAGAAAAGAAAGTGGCGGAGAGGGAAGGAGAGAGGTGGTAGATGATCAGACCTCCAACAGGAGATGACTTCAAATGGGATCCTGCCTCCTTCTGTTCATTCTCTCTATTCTCTTTTTTGTTTCTCCTCCAGTTTTCTCACTTTTTCCTCTCTGATGCTCTGCTCATTGGGCCGGTACTGAGACTGGGAAGTGCAGCCCACTTGACCCAGCCATTTTGCCGAGGTAGGGGTTCAAAGCAGATACAGTACCTAAGTGTGTGTTTTTGTTGAAAGTTTAAAGAAACACTTTCTTGCACATTCACCCTTTCAGCCAAGCTGTAATCAAACTTCTAAAGGTTCATTCATTAAATTTGAAACTTTAATATGTCATGGATTGCAATGTGTTAAAGAGTTTAAATATCAACTAAAAATGACATGTTTATGTATAACCTCTGTAAGTCTCTTAGAGAGTCTGGCAGTTTCATATAAATAAACTAGGCAAGGTTTCTAAAGGTGAAAGGTAGAATAATCGAGGGTGGCAGAAGAAAAAAATGGAGGAGTTGCTATTTGAAAGCAAACAATGGTGCAATTTAAATGAAAAAAATAAACACCCTCTAAATCCTAGACTTAAAATATTTTGCATCTATCTAAAGTTTTTGCGATGTGGTTAGTTTTCGCCACACTTTTTCATTTTGGATTGCTCTTTGTTCATGAATAACATGGTGGGATGTTTTAGGTTTAAAGAAAACACCAGACTACAACAATAAACTTCACCTCGAATGAAGGAAAGCTTCACCCTTCTGGTGGCCTGTTCCTGGTGATTGAGTGGGGCTTATATATATATATATATATATATATATATATATATATATATATATATATTATTACAATTAACAAGCACAATAAAATGTACCCTATGTTTTTTTTGTTTGACACCATGAAACTGTTTTAATTTTTGAAAGTAAAGAGAAAATCAACGCTTTGATTAGAAATATTAACTTTTACTTGACCAGTTTAGTTATTCCTTAGGTAAAATCTACAGATCCCCAAATATAGTCATAATATATAGCAACATACTTGCCTTAAATTACTCATGTAAAGATGGTCATTCTCTGAAACTACTCTTTTAGACTTTGAACTTGAATGACTACAGTGACATGAGTCGTATCATCTGATTGATAATTAACAAAAACAAATACGAAAATGCAATAAAGAATGTTGGGTCGCTTTGTGTGGACTCAGTCTGGATGTACTTGACATTTGGTCCAGATCCAGACCAAATCCAGAGATCTGGAGAAGTCACAATTAAAAGTATTTCTGTTATTAATAAAGTTTGTTGTTTGACCTGTTATTTGACAAACTGAAGCAAGAGAGAGAGAACGATAATCATCATTATTATATCAGCTTAGTTAGCAATACTCAACACTTTCTTCTCTGCTTCCTCACCTGTTTTTCATCTGTTTGAACTCCCATTTAAACACAGACTCACACCTTACACCACGCTAATTGTGAAGGCGATGCAATTTTCTGGAACATAAACAAAATCAAAGGGAGCAGCGCTTTCTCCTTTCCTCTGAGTGAGCCTCTTTAATGTGATTCAGTCAATGAATTTGGGTCTTCCTCATCTACTCGCTCGCTGTAAAACACCACATTGTTCTCTTTTGCCAGGGGGAGCCGTAATGAAAGCTGGTAAAAACAAAATTGCCATTAACCAGATTTCTTTTAAATTGCAGCTTTTCTAAAGATACAGAGCAGCACACAACCTAAAAGCTGCAATCTAATTGCTCACTAAATCATATCCATTTCAAAAGTAAAAGTTTTTCTCAGCCTTTTAGTTCTTCCCCTTGTCCCCTACAATATGAGGATGCTTTTTAAAGCTCCCATTGATGGGATCCCTGGTGTTTATATCTCATGTGAATATTCAAAAGCATTAAAGTTGTCAAAATGCTGCATTTGGAATTACACTGTCCCAAACACTGCAATCAGAAGATGTGTCACAAATGGAAGATTTGAAGACACAAGTGGACCCCCTGTACTTTTATGTTGAATACATTACGGCTGTTGTTAAATGAGAGCAATGAATGCCCACTCATTCCCCCAGCATCACAGCATCCAGTATGGAAAACAGCAATCCAACTCCATTACTTTTTTAATGACAACTCTGTGAGCAGAACACCAAGCCTTCCCAAAACACCAAAACATGTCTCCACCCTAAAACAAACCAACATGCAACACTTATTTCATACCTACACCTTGACCTCCGCAGAGTAACTCCATGATAATCCTGAATGATAAAAAGTTCTCATGCAGAATCCTTAGAAGCAAAGAAAGACAGGACCAAGAAGGACACCTAGCCCCCTTTTAAGCCCTCCTTATTGGCAAGAAGTGACCCTGGACGTGGGGCTATTGTCTAGGCTCCTTATCATAATGTAGGCTGTGTTGTCTTCTCCATTACACCTCGGCCATTCAATTAGCCCCCATTACCATAGTAATAGAGAGCTGCGTCACTGAGGTCAGGACTGACAAGGGGAGGAAGAGAGCAGTCAGAGGGAGCGAGATGTAGACTGAAAAAAAAAAAGATGTCAGGTACCTGATGCAAGAACAATAACATAATTATAACAAAGAAATGAGAGGCAATGGAAGGTAATGATTAGGTGAATCCGACAGGAAAAAGCTTGGTAACATAATTTATAAAATGGCATTTATAATTTCTGTGAAGCAATTGTGGCTAAAATAATTTCCAATGTCACCTTGGAATTTAAATGCTCTGGTTTATCAAAGCATATAAAAATTAGGACAGATGGCAAATTTGATGTGATGATTTTCCAAATGACTCACAACAACAGGTGCTAAGTGTTACTGACTACCAATAATATCGTACAGCTTATCGGCCACTGGGAAGGTTCATTTTCATAGGGGGAAGTAGAGGAAAAAACAAAGCTAAATTAGAGAAACCTTTTAAAGTTATTATCTGATTTTTATTGTATTAATGTTATATTGTAATGGAATGTAGCTGAGCTTTTATCAGGTGTTCCTTGCTCCCTTCAACATTTTATAGCAAAGAGCAACAACTAAAATATATATAAAAAAAAGAAAAAGAACAATAACAATGCTGTTGATAATGGGTTACATACTGAGATAGTGATTTGTAAGATTGTCTGTCTTTTTTTTTTCCACAGCATAACTAAAACCTCTTATCACCATCATCATTTTTCATCTCTTAATCTTCTTCCCACAACTTGTGTTTTGCATAAACTTGTCTCCCCCAATTTCCTGTTTTCTTTTTTATCTTCTGTGACATCCCTGAAAGCAGGCCTTTCTTTTCCCTTTGCCTCATTGTCAGTACTCATACCAGGGCACGTGCCAAGTGACCAGTGCTTCCCTCCTGTCTCTGTCTGCATGTTGCCCTGTTGTCGCTGCCACTTTCTGGCACAAAAACCATCTGATGGAGAGAGAGAGAAAGCGAGACAGTGAGAGCAAGCGAGCTTTGGGAAAAAAGGCGAGGGGCAAAAGAAGAAAGACGAGGAAACAAGGGAACGCATGCAGATGTAGGACCCATCTCGTTTACAAATATGCAAATGCTGTTGGCTTTGTGATATGCAAATGAGAGATTACAGAGTGCTAATTAGGGTCAAAAGAACTGTTCATGTCAATTAGGGGAGAATGAAAAAACGATCCCTGCTCTCGTTGGCCTCCAGCCCCCTGCGCCTGCCATGGATATCTTCTGCTTTTGTCTTTAAAAAATTGAGACATGAAAAAGACAAATAAAACAGACACATACAAGGACCTGGGCACAAGTATTTGGATAAGCAGCTTTCATTGTTAAAAGGTTGAAAGTCAAAGTTTGTGTTAACAGAGGAATGCAAGTACATTTTTAACACAAACAACTGATTCCGATCAAAAAAATGCAGTTTCTTACATGTCCCTCTAAATTTATTTAAAAAAATAGTCTCTTGCTAGTATAGTAATTATTTTAAAAGCCTGGCTATTCTGATGGTACTAACTATCATGATGAATACTAAACATTCAGAAATGTACATTAGCTAAAATCTTAGATAGGGGTATTTTAATACATTTCCCCAAAAGACTTAAAGTATAACAAAAGTTAAGGAGACATATTTTTTAAATGTCATTGGAGTTAAGAGAAGAAATCAAATACGCTGTTTTTCATAGGTTTTGCTTTGGAAAACCATTTGTACTTCAATACTGGGGTTATATATAATGTAAAAACACAAAGTATTATAGTGCATAATTGTGATGTGACAAGAAACTGTGAAATGTGTTATGAATTTACATTGCATCCTAAACCCCTAAAATAAAATCGAGTCCAACACATTTCCAATTTCATAAAACCAATCTTCTAAGAAGGAATGGAGGTTTGTCAGAAACAAAGTTCAAGTATCTTGAAACCCAAACAACATACCAGACATAATAAAGTTGTGGAGAAGTTTAAAGTAGAGATAGATTTGGAAATTAACGCTTCGTCAGATATACAGGTCAGGAAAACCTGTTAATACAACTCCACATGTAGCCTGTATAGTACAGTTAGAATACAGTGATGGGAGAAAAAGCATTCCTGAAGGACTAAAAAGCAGAGGGATTAAAAAGCTTGGTACAGAGCATGTAGGAGACAATGCAAACATGTGGAAGAAGAATCTTTGGTTGTATGAAAGGGAACAATTTTCTTCAGCAGCAACAGGATAGACCACCGAGCCAGATTCTCAATTGTACAACAGTACATCCTTGACTCTGAGTCAGACACAGAAGCAGAAGGAATTAAGTTTCTTGTGTAACCACCAAACAAGTGGTTTCTGAAGAAAACAAAACTTTTTTTTTTCCAGCAGCCATTGTACAGTGTGTCCTGCAGTAAAACCAGCTGACCAAATGTCCTCAAGCTCTGCTTGGATTGCTAGGTGAAGGGCTGGTCTTGGCTGGGTGAAGTCCCTGCCGATCGTGACTTAACAATTGTGAGGTTTTTGAATTGGCCCACTTTCCCTTTTTACACTTTAACTTATTGCCAGAAAATGGCTGGGTAATTTTTTGAAACGCTTGGAATGTTTCTAGAAACAGTCCAAACTGAAGAAAACTGTCCCCACAAATTGTTGTCCTAGAAACACTCCAAGGTTAACAATATACAAAAATTGAGTTTTACATTGTAACTCCCCTTTAAAGAAAAATGTATGTATTTTGTAAAGCAAATAGTTGTCAGCAGGACAATCAAGGTGGTCAGAGCATGAATGACAGATTGAAGCAGACATAATTTTTCTGCTTTTACTGTTCGTCTTTCATCTCTCCCACCTTGTCAATGGGTTTGTCTAGCATTTGCTTCAGGAGTATTGCTATATTTGCATCCTAATGACCCCTCCAGTGGCCCCCGAGGCCGGGCCCTCTACATTACCCAGAGATCAATTAGGGCCAGAGCTTGGCGTCTGCTGTGCCCCATTATAAACCTCAACCAACTCTCTATCTCACTGTCGCTTCCTTCACTCCTTCTCCCACGTGTCCTCCACCTGCACCTCCACCTTCTCACATCCCTTATCAGCTGAAGTTTACACATGCATAGGCACACCCTCATACAATCTGCTCACACATATTCACGCTTGTGCATAAGTCCTGTTACTCTTTCTGAGCCTCAGTGGAGAGGTGAGGGATGGGCAGGATCAGTCCACGGAGTTTTTGCTCTGGGTGATTTTTTTTTCAGCCTTGTTGCAGAGCAAAGCCACACAAAGACCAGATTCTGAAGCATGCATGCTTTTGACACAGCCGGTGTTATAAAGCTCCTGTGGCTGCCAATCACACCGAGGTAAAAACACAGCGGTTCTGCTGGGGGATGAAGAACTTGGCTTGGTTTATACAAGAATGCCATGCCCCTTGATTCTCTTTCCATCCACTTGTTGCGTGAGAGCTTTGGCAAAGACTGAGCCATGTGTCCTAAAATCCTCATTGCACCACTCCATCACGTGGCACAGTAAGACAACTTTCTGTTAGTTTCTGTATTTAGAAAATAGAAATAAATAAACCAAATGAAACAGTCAAAATGTTTTTTAATAGATTTGTTGGGTTTTTTTTAGAGGAAACAAGGACATCGATTAAGGTGACAGAAAAGAGTCCATGTCAGTTTAATGAAACGTGGCCCATGGGATGAGGAACAATGTGTAAAGATTTGAACTGATGCCAAAAAATAAAACTGATGTAGTTATGTGGTGATAAGTAGTGACACGAGACGAGAGGGTTGTTTGAAGTGTTGGAAGAGGGGCACCGGCACAATGTTTTTTTTTTTATATATAACTCTTCTCTTACTCTGAAGCAGTATAGAAAAAGTTGAGTTTATTATAGCGGACGTTTTGTATTTATATTTGTGATGTACTTGACAATTAGTCTGTGAGTAAACACCAATAAAATCTGTTTTATTTCTTGATGAATTTTGCAAAAATATCACATTTTATTTTAGAAAAAGACAATGAAACCACATGATGTAATACAATGTAGGGTTTTAAAAAAGGATATTATAAACATGCAAAATTGGCATCTACCAAATCTGTCCATTTTTATTTGAGTAACTAAAATAAAAGAAAATATGAGGCAAAGTTAAAGCAAAAAATTAAAATGGTTAAAAAAAACAAGCTTTTAAAAACACTGCAAGAATTTCAGTTTTTGAATTTTGGTTGATAATTAAGAGTAAAATGAATCAAAATTGAGAACATAAATGAAGCAAACAGAAAAGGAGAAATATACTGAGGGTGTTCAATGAAACTGCACAGGCGGAGAGTATTTCACCAGATTGGTAGCAGCTGAGCGAGAAAACCTCAGAAATGAGACTATGGGAATCAAATGAAATGAATGGTAGTACAGAAACTAAGCTCACAGATTTCGGAAGGTAGAATATTGGGCCAGAACAAAACAGAATACATATTACAATGACTTATAAAACAAGATTAAAGGAGGCAAAGAAACTTCAAAAAGGTGTGACAGCAAACGGGAAGCAAAAATGAAAACAGAAAGAACCAGACGAAGCAAAATACAGCAGGAGCTGACTAAAGATAAGAAAATTTGGAAACAAAACACCAAAACTCCATAAAACTGCCAAAACATAACAAAGTGAAAACAAAGACAGACATTTCATGACCCTATCTCCTACAATTTCATAAAAGGTTTAGCCAAAATGTTGTATTTTGGAGAAAGACAAACACCTCAATCATGCTCAGATAGCTCAGATAGCACTGATAGCTTGGCTGTGTACAGAAAAATCACAGCCGAGTTCATCAATGCACATATTTAAAATTTAATTTAATCAACTGAGAAGTAAAACATTTCCCATGTAAAAAAAAAAAAAAAATGGCCAAACTGTTATTGGGTTGTTCTACTATTTATCCACACTGTTAATTCAGCCCATCATTTGAGGACAGTGTGCGCATAAACATGTAAATGAATTGAGTGTATTTTCCAAAGACATCTGTATGTTTGTAACTCATCCTGCCCCCAACATAACATCATTTGACTTTTAGCACTGACATATCAGGCCCTCTAACACAATGCAGGATTCTGATCATCATCTATTGGCCCCCACCATGGGCCCCTCATCTTGAAACCGAGGTGGCGGAAGATGCAAGCCCCTGGACCCTGGGGAGTTGACCCCTGCCACATGCCCTCTCATCTCTGCTCAGAGAGCCTCTACCCACCACTCGGCAGCTGTCAATCAAAGGCCACAGATGGAGAGTGCAGAGAAAGATGTGAGAAAAGAAGGGGCCATGTGTAAGCTTTGTATTTAGAAGACAGAATGAACTAGAATCACACCAGTCTCACTGGATTCAACACAAATCTAAAGAGAGTTGGATGATTAAACATTATTGTGCATAGGCTAAAAATAAAAAATCCAGGTTCTAAAATAACATGATGAAAATACTGACAAAACATTTTTTTTTTTTTTTTTGGTTTTACAATCAACACTTTAGAAAACCTTATGGAATCACTGAGGTGCATATTAGGCAACATTCACCATGAGATAAATATTTTATACTGATGCTGCAAATTCTAACTTAGGAAAGTAAGTTTGCATCAATTGTGCACATCCAGTTCAATAAGTAGAAAGAAGCACACCAAGCTGCTGTTGAACCATTTGGGGCAAATAAACCCCTCTGGGTTTAATGTTGCCCACGTGCAGATAGGAATCAATTTTCATTTCCCTGGTTCACAGATCAAACTCGCAGATATTTTATTGTTATAATCTTCAACCTCCTGAAAACTAAAGAAAGATGTTGGTTATAACGGCCATTTAAAAATGTTGGTTGTACACAAGCTATATCTCACCTACAGTCTGATGGTATTTCAATCTGCAGAAGCGATCCCTGTTTCTTAGTTTTTTGAAGGACTAATGAAGGGAAAGCCATTAAAATCTACATTCTCTGAGAAATTTTAGTCAGTGTTAGCAAAATCAGGAATCATGTTTTGCGACATGTTAATGATCATGCTAAGTTCTTGATGTATGACACTGAAGAAGAGTCAGTGCGTTGAATTCTTGAATTCCATTTATTAATACCAAAAGACAGCTGATCCATTTCCCATGCTACCTTTAGGAGTTAGCAGGACAAGATGGCATCAAACAAAAGTTTTCCATTCTCTTTGTTAGCCTCTATCTAAGCTACGCCCTAAAGAGGGTGTTCCCTTCTGGGTCATATCCTTAAACGGTAGCTTTGAGGGCCTTTTCTAACATGTAATTTCCTTTAGCTTTAGCTTTGCAACTAAATAAAAGAGATATAAGGAAAAACACAGAATTATTTATACCCAACAATGAATAATATTAAACATATCAGCATATAAAAATGCAAGTATCCATCCACCATATTGTTGCAGGGTCATGGGGGCTTATGACTATCTCCAGTGGTCATTCGGTAAGGTACACCCTGGACAGGTTATCAGCACATCATAGGAGAAAAAAGTGTAATTAGTTGTTACTTAATAATATATTGTTTTTTTTTTTTATCCCGAATCCTGGCACCAGCACCAGCTCAGGTCTTAAATATAGCCCTTCAATTGCTTTCTTTATGTTTAACTTTTGCTGAAGTGGTTATTAAACAAATCATGGAAAGGCGCCAGTAAGACCTAAAGATACCGGTATCTGAACAGCATGAGAGCTGAAGTCAATCTGCAAGTGATTGGGCTTTGGGGAATTCTGATCACTACCATTGATTACTGCCTCCTAAGTCAATTAAATCAATGAGACATCTTTAGGGCTGCTTAGCCACGTGTCAACTGTCACACTCCACTGTCCCCTCCATTTGTTCCCACAGCACAGATGGTAAGCTATAAGGCCCATTACAGCCCACAGAACAACTACCTGAGACTGAATAACAAAACTGGCATAAATAATTGCAATAAACTTGTTTTAAATAGAGGGAACGTTATTTGCTCTAAAAAACTGTAGGCTTATTAGCCTTACATTTCAAGTGTGATATTTCAGAATTAGTGAAATCAAATTAATAATGTGCCATGCAACATTAACTTTTGGTTAAGATTGTCAAGTATGAATTTGTTGCTATTCCATCGTCTTGTTTCTAATGTTGGGCAAATCAAGGTGTGAAGTGAACTGGAAATAAATGAAAGTGGTCAATTTTACTGGTCAGTCTTGATTTTAATGTTCATTAACATGCACATTTTATTAAAAAACAAAACAAAAAAAATGTATTGTCTTCTTACCTTTACTTATAAATGAAGTCCTTGGACCGCTCATTCTGCACGAAAATATCAGTTCATCCAAAGCCAAGTCTATCCTCGACATTACAAACGTTTTTAGTGGAACCTGGTTTTGAATATGAGTGGTCAACAGCTCATGTTTTGTGAGGCTTCTTTGCAAATTTTTTAAGTCACAAAATCCCGTATGAGTCCTCACAATGCCACAAATTGAGAAAAGAATGAAACAGCCTTTATCTGCTAGAAAAGGCAATTTCTTTCCTAGCAGGAAAAGAAATGGCCTTAAACACTGTACGTTATATAAATAAGCTAAATTACTGAAAATCAGTTGATATATTAAATGTTTTTTAACCATTTTATTGTTGAGGAAAATGATCCCATCAAATGGCAGCCAGGGCAATTAGAGAGAGGTTGAGCAATCCAAGGTGAGGTTCAGCTTGCTGCTGCCTCACCAGCTTCGCTTCTGAGCATTTGGATGGGAAATTGCGAAAATTCAGCGATTCTGAAGTTTTTCTTCAGAAAAATTGGTTAAGCTAAAGGAAACATACATTATAGTACAAACCACAGTGTGAAAATAGCAATATAAATTATTTTATCACTATAAAATATTTTTCCATGATGACAGGTGAGGCTCTGCCTCCCCTGACTGACTGCAAATCACTAGGCAAATTCTTCAAGAAAAACACAAGCTACTGTGTTAATTATGATATTTATGGCAGACATGTTAACGGTTGATGAACCGGTGCTGTGATGAGTTTCCAAAATGCTGACCTCTTGCCAAAGCTGGAGTGCCGTTAGAACCTCTGCTTCCCTTCAGTCTTCCTTTATGCACCGACTCATAAGTACATCAGTATCTACTTCCTGCTAACACCAGCCTACGTCAGGACTATGGGGGACCGAAACCCCCTTGTCCAGTCCACTCTCTTCCCCTCTCCCCTCCCACTGACCCCTTCAACGAATGACTATTGTTTACTTTCACTCTCCTCCACGGCTCTGCTGGTCCAATGGAGGGGGGCAACCGAATTGTTACATTATTGTCTGGTCCTCCCTTGCACCCCCCGCCACTGTCGACCCAACCTGACCCCATTCACAGTACTCAAAAGCACCATCTGTATCACCCAACAGTCAGGGAGTGAGCGGCAGGGTGAGAGAGGCAAGAAGAGGAAAGAAAACAAGGCGGAGAAAAAGGAGATGACAGCCTAGGAGGGAGGAAAGGAAAGGGAGAGAGAGCAAGAGAGAAAGGCATCTGCTTGGGTGTTGAGCTGTCTGTCGGAAAGTATCTGTCAAATAGTTTTCGCAGTGTGAAGGCTTCCCCGCTGCTTGCCTTTTTCAGACATTGTGCTTATTGATTTTTTTCACGGCTTACTTCAATTTCTACTTTCCTCAATCTTCTAATCTCATATGTCTTTTGTTTTTCCCAGTCCATGTATTTTCTCCTGTAAAGTTTTCTCAGACAGTCCTAAATCACAGTTCCCCTAACCCGCTTTCCTGATTCCCTCCATCCATCCTTCCCTGCACCCACCTCCTCCATGTACATCCTTCATCTTACTGTGGCGTTGTACGAGCATTCCAGGGTCTCTTGTGTGGCTGCATGTGCGAGGAAGGCGGATTTTTCCCATGGGGCCGCAGGTGAAAACTGGGACTCACTCTGTCCACCGAGGGACGCCATCTGTCCCTGTCCTTGCACTTGCTGGAGGCAAGCCCTGTCACCCCTCCTCCTGTCCCCTCCATCCATCCGTCCCACCCTCTGTCCATCCACTTGCCATCCCCTCATTGCATTGGTCCACGGTGCTGAATCACCAGGAATGTACCCCCACCCTGCCCCTCTACAACCCCCATCACCTTTCTCCTTTCTTCCTCCCCATTCTCCCCTCTGTCCCGTCACTAATTTATTTCTGATCCCACTCCCTAAGCCCCCCACCCTCCCGTTTTTCCTCCCACTCTGCCTCCTTTCGTCTCGCCTCCACCCATCTCTCTCTCCATCTCTAATCAATCATCCATATATGACACCAGTGGCAAAATTATTAAATTATCATAAATTTGTGATGAGCCCAATGAGAACATGGATACAGTTTTAATTGCCAGCCTATGACCTCTAATTATGCGTATCAGTGTATTAGTTATGTGTTTGGAGAGAATGAATTCAACTGAGCTTGACATTTTCCAGTAGATGAGGCAATAATGTGTACACAAAGGATGAAGTATATTTAACAAATTGCCATGCATTAGCATGATGACATGCTAACTTTGACACAAACGCTAATAATTAAAAAAAAAGTTAAATCTGAAGATTTCTATTACACTAAGTAGAAAAACAATGAAGGATATATTATATAGTTCCAATTTGAATAAAACAATATGTAGTGCAATTGAAGGTGATGGAAAATTTGGTATGTTTATAACCCAAAATATACAAACATTATATAAACATTATATAAACATGACGGATGGACGGATGGATGGAAGAACAGACGAACATAAACAAGGTCTGATCAGAAGTATGAAATAAAAATATTTTTCCAGTTCTGTGATTTTTTTTCATTACTTTTTCAGACCTACCTGAATGAAACCCCTCACTTTTCCATTTTCCAGACTGCAAAGGAACTCTGACAGTATTTAACACTGGCAGCATGGAAACCTTAGTCAGCTCGTGTCCGTAGACGGACGCAGCTGTCTCCGTGCATGAACCCATCTCAGCTCTGGTTGTGCTGCGATGCCCAACGGTCATATGAGTGCATGACGACAGCACACTTTCACGTGGGAACCTGGTTGAGACACACAGACAAACAAGCACAGGGGCAGCTAAGTGTAAAACCTCCAAACTGTCACAGAGGGGGTGAGAGAATGAGTGGCTGAACATCCCCCGCTCCCCACGCCCTCACCCCCCGTTCGCCATTTCTTCTCACCCTCACACTTCCACCCCTTCACTCTCCCACCCCACCATTGACCTTCCTGGCTCACGCACCACTTCAGTCCCAACACTGCACCTCCCACTCTGCCCCAAAATGTCCAGACATCCACACATTTGTCCCCCC
The DNA here is from genome assembly GCF_051168715.1 of Poecilia mexicana. Classification (NCBI taxonomy): domain Eukaryota; kingdom Metazoa; phylum Chordata; class Actinopteri; order Cyprinodontiformes; family Poeciliidae; genus Poecilia; species Poecilia mexicana. The sequence continues at coordinate 9,555,373 of NW_028263385.1, forward strand.
TCCTCCCACCCTCAAACACACACACACACACACACACCAGGATGCAGACATACACCTCCACGCCTCCTGTCAATCAGTGAAGAAAAATGTCACAGACAAGTTTGGAAAGATATTGAAGGTTAAAATGGAGCAAAAGTTACTTTTTTACACCACAGTGGATTTAGGTTTGACGGGGAGTAAATAAAAAGTTAAAAAAGAAAATAAGACATAAGAGAGGGGGATATAAAAAGTTAAAATATCTCCATTTTCTCACTGGACAGCTACAACAAAGAACTATGCAGGACACTGCACTGGGGTGGCAGTTTTTTTTCCTGAGTCTTCCTTCAGACCCTACCCCCCAAAACCCACTGAGGTCACTCCTTCACTGACCCCGCCTCAATTGTTTCCCATCACTCTGTCAGCTCTGATTGTTGCTGACTGGTTAATAGCTGAAAACCAAAATAGAAGGGGTACGGGTGGAAAAAAAAAACTGAAAAAGAAAGAGAAGGGTGAGGGTGAGGATTTTGGGAAAAAGGATGGTAAGGTTAGAAGACGCCCTGTTGTCTCTTTTTCTCTTAGATAACAGGCCATTTGACCCAAATAAACAATGTGAGCACCTAAAAAAGTGGCAGGAGGAGGAGGGTTTAGAGAGTTTGTGGGTATGGTGAGACAGCGCCTCCTTGGCAGCAAAGATATAGAGCTAAGACTGAACCCTGACAGGGAGGGAAAAATGACTGAAAGAGAAGGTCGGTACTGGTGACGACAACTGAACCCTCATTTGATATATTTATATGATTTTAATGATATATTTGAGCACACTAAAAGTTATTTAATCTAGACCAATGACACACCTCTGTCTAAGTTATTTTAAAAACCTTGTAGATGTTTAGTTCAAAGTCTCTCGTCAGTTTTTGCATTTACCCACCTGCAGAAAACAGCAGAGATTTCTCAAGCAAACTGACCTTCCCATTCATTATGTCATTATAGGTTACAGTCTCAAACTGAGCAGAAATAACATTATGAATATATGCCCTCTCAGATTTTCAAGGTGGGAAATTCATTGACGTACTTGTTTGTCCAGATCGTTTCTCAAATTACACTAAGATCTGGAGAATTTGGAGATAAGCTAACTCCTCATGCTTATTGTTATGCTCTTTAAACCATTTCTGAGCCAATTTTGCTTTATGTCGGAGTACTAAAAGGCCCACAGCCATCAGGGAAAACTGTTTCCATCAAAAGGTTTGTATGATCAGCGACAATGCTTTACACTTGCATATTTTTTATGCTTTAAAAAAACATCAGTTTTGAGGACAAAAGCTTAATTTACTAGCTATTACAACCTAATAATTAGTGTCATCAGTCAAAATGCTATCATTGGTATCTACAAAATGTTCTTTAACTAGCATTGGTATTATTTTAACACTGATTAAGTGAGTGATTTTACTCAAAGTAAACGTTCTGATTCTTCACCTTATGCTTTGAGTTGATGTAGGCAGAGCACAAGCATATGAAGTACAAGACAAACATGATTTACCCCAATAGTCCATAAAAACACATTGCACTGGCAGCTAGTATATCACAGGCAACATATTTCCTTGACACTAACCCTAATGGTCTCACTATCTGACTTAGATAAGTGTTTAAAGACTTGGCACAGATTAATTATGCATGCATACCCATTCCCTGTTTCATTCCAATCAAACAGCTAAATAAACCAAGGTCCGCATGGACCTTTTGCTCTAATTGGACAAATGGCTTGCTTAATTGATCATTGATTGATGATCAATAAGGAACACGTGTTTGTGTACTTTACAAGGCAAGTGATTGAAAGCCAGCTATAAAATCAGCCAGATAGTTTGACAGATGCCAAGGGCTTCTTATCGCTTTGACTCTAGCTTTAAAAACAAGCACTGCATAGGAAAACAGGGAGACACCGCAGGGCTGTCTTCTTCCTATCTGAGCTCAAGTTGGATATTTGAGTCTTCAAACAGTGAACCCCACAACAGCACAGCAACAATGTATTTAATTCAAATACAAGTAGTAGACTGTTCAAACACTTTCTCCAACAGGACATCACTTAGTCTCATCCAGTGGTATTTAATTTGTGTGAGGCATACACATAGGGGGATCTTTGACAAAATTGCACATTCTCCTTATATAATTCACAGTCTATTCCTTCACTCTCTTCAATTTAGTGGATCTTACAGACTTTCTATAAGATTTCGTTTTTTGGGTTTTTTTTCACTTTTGTATTCTTTGCTTCATGCCAGATTCACTTGGATGGCTGGTTGGTGAAAAGCAGCCAAATGTTACAGCTTGGCTGTATCAGACAAAGACTGATACATTCATATTTATGCCACAGGAAACCTGTCATGAATTAATAATTAAAGCTTCCTAAACACTGACCACCTAGTACAAATTAAAAATATGCTTCACTTATACGTGTTGTGTAGATGAGAGTTTTATGAGAGCCAACAAATGCAGAGACAACGTTCTCTCAATGTGCGCTGTCAGATGTCTAATGAAAGGTGGATGGTGGAAGAGATGAAGGTAATTTTAAGATCTGTTCTCATTTTTCTCCCATCTCCTGTACTCTGGATGTGTATCTCTTATCAGTCAAGACACCTGTTTAAAAGCAGGCAAGTGTGTGTATGGATACAGAGAAGGGGTAATCTCAGTGATCATCCTGTCCCAACAGAATAGGGGGACATCACTTTGGCTCCCCTTTGATCTGCCGCTCCTATATTCTCTTGAAAGGACCGACAGAGAGACGTGGAGACATGGAGGAAGAGGAGATACTTCACCCAGCCGCCAGTTGGCCTTAGTCCACAGCTTCAGGTACCCATCTTTGCTCTGTTTCTGCGCCAGCTCTATTAAATATGAAACGCTAAAACAAAAGGAGAGAGAGTGAAAAGGGAGGGAGTGGAGGCCACAAAGGGCACCACTCAATGCCTTTGAAGAGGCACTGAGGCGAAGGGTGTCGTGAGCACAAATGTACACACCTTGCACAAACGTGTACACACCAACCCCCCTTAATGATGCGGGTAGCTGGGATAGCAAACGTGTACATTTGCATTTTGTGTTTTTAGATCACTTCTTAGAGCTATATCACAAAAGGGAAATCAGGAGATGGAATTAAATGTAAAAACCTTCTTTAGCAGGTGATAATACACGCATGCATCCATTTGGAGTGGTGGACATGTTTTATGGGATATTAAAACAGATAAGATTAAAGGGTCTTTAAAGGCTTTATTAGATGTGAAATCCAAAGCAGATAATTTCCATGGTAGTAATTGAGGAGATTAACAAAATCTACTTATGTATTTGTCCTCTCACAGATTACTTCTCTTTTCGCTTAAACTCTGTTAATATGTGTTTTTGGTAAGTGAGTAAATCTACTAAATGAACAAAAGAAAAAAAATGCTTCTTTACAGTAAACAAAAAGTCTTTTCATCGTGAAATATCCTACTATTACTTTTAAATAACGGTACTATTGCCGGTATTAGCATGACAAATTAAATTGATCTTTGGTTCTTTCTCTTAAATTTAATGTCTCCCATCAGATAAACTTCAAGGGCCTATATGTGGGAAACAATCAGCAACGTGCTCTTCGTGACCTTTAGCTACTCAGCAAGCTCAGACCAATCACAGAATATTGATATTATCCACCGTGAACCATTTATAACGACAGCTGCTGCTCGCCTCAAATGTCCGGTCAAAATACCAGCACAGTCATGTTGTGTTTTGGCCGAGTTGATTTTGTAAAAGCAATTGCGGACTTTACAAGGAGTTCAGATATTTTGTAAGTCAGGTGACAATGCAGACTAGTCAGGTCCTACTTCAGCATGTATCAAAGGCTGTGCAAAAATAATTTTTACTGCTTGAACTTTTCTACATTTCGTTGTGTAATAGTCACAAAGTTGAATGTATTTTTTGTTTATTTGATCTGGGGAAAAAAAATCATACACTAGAAAGAAAATTACTGTTTTTATTTAAATAAAATTGCGTGTTCTTATATCTGTGAAATGTCTGTGCTATGAGTGTGTAGGCATGTGGGAAGAAGACCAGGGTTTCTGTTGAACCTTTAGCACTCAACAAAAGGGTTTCATATATAGACCTGAATTTTGTGCCTTGGCCAGACAACACAGTTGCATAAATTGCAGTTTCATGAAAGCAGTAAAAGGCAAGGCATCAAGTCTATAAGTCTTATTTGCTTAATCCTACCTAAGACATGTAAATTCAGTGTGTCATAAATCACTGTCATGGATTTGGATGCAAAAATCTAAATATCATGGCGAATGCAAGTGTTATTTGATTGTTTATTTGACAGAAAAATTAAGCCAGCGATCATCTATTATTTGCATTTTTAATAAGCTGATGGTACCATGAGGATCCCAATAAAGGTTAGAGGCAAGTAGGCAGAGCTGATGCATGAAAAGGCATTTAATTAAAAGGAAAAAAGATTATAGCGTTAAATGAATTCTAAAACAAAGGTGAAAAAGAGAAAACCCAATAAGACAAGGAGGCCCATGTGACAGCTGGCATAAAAATAGTATTGTAACAGGAGATACTGACAAACAGTGACCGAAACTAAAGAATATTTATAATACTGGGGAGACCAATTACTGGAGTGAGAAAAACTGGGCGGTAACAGCTGTGAACTGAAGCACTGAGAGAGAGTAACGGAGGAAAGCTGACTAAAGATAATGGTTCAACAAATATAAAATGGCTTGTATTTGCACAGCGCTTTAACACCTCAAAGCACTTCACACTACATTCAGTCATTCACCCATTCATACACACTTCCACACACTTTTGGTGGTAAGCTACGTGCGTTGTAGCCATAGCTGCCGTGGGCCAGTCTGACTGCTATGTGCCATCACCACCTGGTCCCCTGACCACCACTCTCACAACAGAGACATATAGATACTCACACAGCAGCGATGTGTAAATAGACATTTGAAAGTATAAAGCATAAAAATTAAGTTTAAAACCTCATGAAATACTGGACGGTTTGGCACCCTATGATGATAATTTTACTTTAGTTTTCATGACCAATAAATGGTCATAGTAAGAAAATGTAAACTTCACCCAAATGCCTAAGCTTCACACCGTTTCTTTACCTTCTCAATGGATTGCTAAATTCAGGACTTCACTTTTTGTTTCGACTGTGTCTTCACTTGAACAGGCTACAGCTATGGACATATTACACCAAACAACATCCCAATGTTTTTGTGAGTGATAGCCAGCTAAATCTCTTTATATGTTACAGAGAGGAAGCTGTATAACTGACTCTGATCCAAATTGTTTTATGCTCGGCTTTAAGAAACCAGCGGAATCACCACATTATGCAGAAATCAAAAATTTGAAACAGACAGAAATCTTAATTTTTTTTTTTAACAAACCTTTCTGACTCACTTTTTACGGTTGTAATTTGCATTAAGCATAGGTTGAAGAGTGACCAAATTGTTGCTTTAAAAGGAAGGGACACTTCAAATTATTCTTTAGTCAATCATAGTTAATTGCTGGAAAAATAACATTCTATGGTCCTCCTTTTTCAAGAAGGTGTCACAGGGAAAGGATGCTGCTCCTAGAAAGCCTGCTGCTAAATCAACCTTCCATTAATTCCTAAAGAACTACAAGGAGAGAGACTTAATTGTTCTGAAGAAAGCATCAGTGGCTATAAGTTGCTGATTTGTCCCATTTGTGAAAAAATATGGAAAGAAAACTCATCTTGAAATAAACAACGAAATTTACACAGGAAATTATTTAGATATTTTTTGCTTAAATACAACCTTTAAAACTGATACCTCCACTAATTTACAACAAATGTACAAAAATCACAATTGCATATGATGAATGCCCAGATGTGGACTTTCTGATAAGACCATGCAGATGAGAATGTCACCTTGGGTTCTCGGTAAGAACAATGACCACTGTTCACAATTTCATCATCCTTGCATTGGTCTGTGATCAAGACTGTAATAACCCCATATTCATCTTGGGTTTTTTTTTGTATATGCTTATACATGTGTGTGAGAGTCTGATTTATAAGCACACAGAGTGTTATCTGCATCCTTGCATAATGTCTGTGGAACTGAGTGTGTATGTGTGCGCGAGCAGCAAGCCTGATGTATCTTTTAGCTGCAGATAGATAAACAGTGGAGACAAACATGCGCTGCATCAGTTTAATGACCCATCCCTGTAGAGTCCCTCTACATTCAATTAGCGGGAAGATAATTAATCGGGCCAAGTCTCTGGCTGCTGAGTTGGCTGGCGGACTGGCAGCGGGAAGCCAGGTGGTCTAACTGGAAAAGCAGACCGTGTATGATATGGTATATGTGTGTGTGCTTGTGTGTGTGCGTGTGTGTGTGTGTGAGAGAGAGAGAGATAGTGTTTATGTTGTTCAAAGGCATAAGAATACAGAAAGAAACCACCACAGAAAGATAAATGAATAGCCCCTAAATCTAACTGAAAGGACAGTTTGCAAAAGAAACAGAAGACATAAAGGCTACAAAACATGCAAAGATAAAGTTTTACCTTATTCAGAATTATTCATATCATATCATTTTTTTTTTTTACTTAAAATCACTGACTCTAGTTCAGTTGGTCTTTTTCCTTCAACTCTGCATCTCTTTTTTTCCTCCGTGACCTGTAAGCCTCCAGTGGTCGAATGGTGCCATTACACAAACACCAGTTCACCGTGGGCCTACACAGGCCTCCATCAATCTTCTGCTGACAAAAGAACAAGACTGTGGTAAACACACCACAGGGACTTTAACTGTGCCATCAAACACCTGTTCTCTGTCTGAATGTAAACTGAGTAAATACTAAATCAGCATCAGACACACTGTTGATATTTATATTCAAGACCACATCAGATTTTTTGTTTTAACAGGACAAATACATTAAACATACTATCTTTTTTTATCACTATCTTGGTGATCAAGTTTATATATATATATATATATATATATATATATATATATATATATATATATATATATATATTGCTGACTTAAGACAGCAACTCTCACATACACTCTTATTATATTCAAACTATGCCATACTGATTGTTAATTTTGGTCAAACTAATACTGCCTCATTCATATTTATATCCACCAGATTCAAGACAAACTAATTATTTTATTTTTTTACCAAATTCTGCTACCCTTACATACTAGGAGTAATCATCCTAGTTTGGTTAATATTTGGCAAGAACAAAGATTTTACATTAAACTATGTTCGTTTTAGTGTAACTTTATATATATATGTATGTGTGTGTGTGTGTGTGTGTGTGTGTGTGTGTGCGTGTGTGTGTGTGTGTGTAGGTGTGTGTGTATGCTGTTCTGTGTGCATTTGGTTCAAATTCACAAAAGGCACATCATAATCATATGAACTGCTCACATAAGATGTGAATCTTTTGACACTTTTCAGTGAACTTTCTGCAGCTTTTGAGTTACGTTTAAGTTATAAGAGTTCAAGTGTTTAAAAGTTTGACTCTGATGACTCCCAACACCAGGTGGATGCAGAAGCTCTGCAAATGGTAAAAATTACATTCGATTTAGAATTTTTCTAACTGATATCTGGGCATATTTGCCACTGGTAAAATGAGAAAATGCAATATTCTGTTTGTATTACCCTTATATTAGTGTGGTAAAAAAAAAAAAAGTTCCTTGTTTTGTGCTTTGCACAGTGGGTCTGGAGTCTCAGCAAGTGAGAAACAATTGCTTTCTGGAGGCACGTAGGTTTTAAATTTCACTCAAAGCACCTTCAAAAGAGGAATTAGACAAACAGCTTGAAAAGAAAAACATGAAGAGGAATTTATATTGACATAGTGTAAATAATGTCATCAAATGTATTAGGAAGGTTGCAGGGATTTAATTTTAATGAAATATTTTTTTATTCAAATTAACAAAGCAAATACAAAACTGGACCACAACATCTTGTTCTGAAGATAATAAAATATAACTAAACTTAGTGTGATTGCATTTGGGTTTGTAGCTTTAAATTATTATCACACAATATTTACTGTACTAGATACATTTATTGAAATAATTTAAAATCAAATGTGTGCACTGTAACTTTATTTGGAAACAAATATTGAATGATTTTCCACTGACTTAAGACAGCAACTCTCACACACACTCTTATTATATTCAAACTATGCCATACTGATTGTTAATTTTGGTCAAACTAATACTGCCTCATTCATATTTATATCCACCAGATTCAAGACAAACTAATTATTTTATTTTTTTACCAAATTCTGCTACCCTTACATACTAGGAGTAATCATCCTAGTTTGGTTAATATTTGGCAAGAACAAAGATTTTATATTAAACTATGTTCGTTTTAGTATAACTAATCTTAGTTAATTGCAAATATCTGAAACAAAAATTATGTTTTTTTTAGCTGCCCTTGAATTTGTGACACACAAAAACCATCTTCCTTTTCTGCATACTCTTCTATTCCCCTCTTTTCTTTCCCAGCTTGTTATGCAGATTCCCAGATTTGCCTCCTTCAACATTCATACAAACACACACACAGTAACACACAGACATACAGTTCTGTCTCTGACTCCCTAGGGGAACCAGGGAAGGGCAAAGCGAAGATGGAAATGAATTCAGCCATGTTGCAAGTGGCAACGCAAATCTGCATCTGTAATTACCCCCAGAAACACACAAGGAGCTTTCTTTCCTTTCCTTGCTCCTGCTCTCCATTTCTTCTGCCCTCCCTCTCCCTTTCTTCCCATCTCCTCCTTCTCACCACGACTCCATCTCTCTCCTCTGTCTATACCTCTGAACTACCCCCTTTCTCCTCCTTCGTGTCTATCCCACACTCTCTCCGTCTCAAAGGCTTCTTAAGTGATGCTTGGTGGGCCAATTAAGGTGAGTAGGAGTACGGGGCTGCGTGTATGTGTGTGTGTGTGTGTGTGCGTGTGCGTGTGTGCGTGTGTGTGTGTGTGTGTGTGCGCGTGTGTGTGTGTGTGTGTGTGTGCTCATGCATGCAAGAGTGTGTTTATTAATTCACCAAAACACCTTGCAGTCTGCCTATGTCCACATGGTCTGTATTTGTGTCTGTCTTTCTGCACACATGTGAGCGCCTGTTCATGTGCGGTGTCATCTCTTTGTGTCTGAGTCGAGGCATACTCATGTGTTCACTGTGTAGGTGTCCCCTCAGGCCAAACCTTGAATCTGTTGGATCTCTAACGGGACAAAGGCCCAAATAATAAACAAATTCAAAAACAAATTCTTCATCCTGTCACATCACAAATAATGTATAACTTAATAAAAACATGGCACAACTGTTATCACTAATAACCTTTGTGACAGTCAAGAAATAATGATACATATTTACTCTATTGTTATCAAGTATTGTCTACATTAATTAATACTGAAAGTGTAGGAGGAGAGGTTAATTAAATTTGCCAGAAACAATTATGCAGCACAGATAAAGTTGGCCAGTAATCTGTCATTTCTTGTAGTTATTAATACAATCATGCCCGCCCAATTCAATGACTTTGCTAACTAGTCAGGCTGAGCTATGTTCAAAAACAAGAAAAAATATTACCCCATATTTTATCTCTGATTTCTGATCTTAACTAACAATGTAAAAAAAGTCAAATAGTCTCAGGAATTCAGTTTTTACTCTTAGTCAACTGGGAATCAGGTTTCATCATGATCTTTCAAAGGGCCTACCTGCTGAAACAAGTAGTCTCTCCAAGCTGTTAATCAAGTTTTGCTGGTTACAATAATAGGTGGAATTCACCCAAACAAATAATACCCACTGCACATCACATTGAACACACCCCTCCTATCAAGAACCGCTCAAAGACTTGAAACTGGGGTGGTACCAGAACAAGAACATAAACAAAAACACCAGAACTATAATTTAATGGTTTCTTGATCAAAATCCATAACTGAATCTTACTGATGATCTCTGACAAGACTTGGAAATGACAAACAAGAACACTAACACAAAAGCTGTCTCTGTAGGAAAGGTGAGGATAGTTAAAGAGGTTACACAAAAGTGCTTGGAAAGGAGCAGGTGAGACAAAAGGGCGGAGTGAGCCAGGAGGGAAAACTAAGTATGGAACAGGTAGATGGATGCAACAGAAAAGCAGAGTTTGTGTCTAAGTTGAAGGGTTCAGGCAGCAAAGGAGCCAATTAAAGGGGAGACAGGACACGCAGGTGCACACACAGGTGCTGAGTTTATGAGCCCCTCTACGGCTGGCCAATTTTAGTGCTGGTGACCTCTGTGGGTTAACATGCAGCTTCACCATCATTTCCATGCCAAGTTCACATTTACTAATGTTACAAAGTGCACATACCTCATCATGCACTGGTTTCTGGGTAAGAAATGTATTTTAAACAAAGCTCAAATATTACAAAGAACAAATACAGTGGGCCCAAAGTATAGAAAATGCAATTCATTATTTTAGGTGAAAAAAAAATGCAGCTAAAGTAATGTGAATCATTTAAAAAAGTAAATATAAGAAAAGGTTTCCCTTGTAAAATGTAATCAAATGTTTAGATCCAGTAAAAAAAAAGAAGCTGCAATTCAAAACTCATACAATTCCCCCCAATTTTTTTTTACCTAAATTGGCCTTTAACCACTAAAACAATCAAAACAGACATACGTCATTTTTTCTTATTTAAAACAAAACTCTGTGTGACTGCTCATGAGGCTTATAGAGTGCAAACGGCAAGTGCAAATGAGTCTGTGTGTGCGTCAGTGAGAGTGTGTATGTGAACACTGTCGAGGCTGTGTGATATGGCGGGGATAACAAAAGAGGTCTGAATAATGCATGAGTCTTTTGGTCAATGCATTGTGATTTGCTTTAAGAAGGCCTTCTCTCAGCCATTATAAGATTAAACCTAACCTCGGTTTGTTTAGAGTGGCCGGGACATGTGAGAAACCTGTCAACACTGCAGGAACCTCGACTTCACAAAAAACATGACTGTTTATCCAAAAAAAAAAAAAAAAAAAACATGTCATAAAGGCGTCACACACGTGTGCACACACACATGTAAACAAACACACAGACATGGGAAACGTTCTGCAAGTCAAAAGCTGGGGAAGGACCTGATACACTCTTTAACTCAGTCATCTTTATGGAGATAAAAGAATAATAAATACAAACGCAAATCGTTGCAGAAAGAAAAAAAGAGGAAAAAACGAAATGAAAGCAAAAAGATGACACATAGAAGAAGCTTTAAAGCCTGTATAGGCCCCTACTTTGTGGGCCTTCTAGAGCTCAGAAGTAATTGATGGTTGAAAAAGGACGGGAATTATCTAACAAAATGCACTTTGATGTCCATTTTTTTCTTTAAAAAAATACATCCAGATATTTTAGTGGCAGGTGGTTTGTTTCCTTAAATTTGAAATATATTTACAGTAGTTTGTTTTTAATTCGTCAGTGAGAAAGATCGCAGATCTAATACAGAGGCTGGTAAAAATATGTTCATAGAAAAATAAAACAATCCCTATAACCTCACAGCACTGATTCACATGCATATTACTTTAAAGAGGACCTATTGTGCAAAATTGTCATCTTGCACATTGTACTTCTATCCGGATCATTTCAGCTTCTAGAAACAGTCCAAGTCATAAAAAACCTCACTGTGACACTTTTTTGGTAATAACTAAATGCTTTGTTGGTGTGTGAAAAACAAGACATTTCAAATTTTAAGTCATAATCGGAAGGAATTGCCCTGTTACCTAGCAACCTCAGCTAAGCCCAATCCATCACCAAGCAACCCCAGAGAGGCTCCAGCATATTTGGTCAGCTAGTTTTACCACTGTGTATGCTGTACACTGGCTGCTGGAAAAGTGTTTTGTTGTAGACTGCAATAAACAAACTAAATAAAACAACAAACATAAAAAAAAAACAACATGTGTACATACAAATTCTTCTTTCAGTCATGGAGAACTGAGCTGTTTGACCTCATTTTACTTCTTAAGGGCAATGTTCTTTCGTGTGAGAAATGCAACAAACATGTTTTGTATACCCCATAAAACTATCATAGCTGCATTTTAGTTTGTACATGCCTTATTCCAGCTCTGATTCAGAGAATAAATTATAGTGTCTTGTCTTTTTAACACCTATCCAACTAATGTTCCTGCTATGTAACACAGCTCCATATCTTTTTCTATCCATCATTATGTCTCTTTCTATTTTTCTCCATTCATTACACTCAAGCAGTTCAGTTGTTTCTCCAAATCAATGATCAATTATCCTCAAGAAATTTGTCATGGCATTATTTGAGGGTCTGGGCCTCTGATTATGTGACAGTAATAGTAAATCCAAGAGAGAGTAAAAGGTCTGTTGATGTAAAAAAGTTGAAAGTGGGTAGACTTAATATGAATATGTATAAATGCAATAATTTTTTTTTCTTCAATAAACACTCCAGGAGTTCAGTAACTCCAATACGTTTTTTAAAGGTACAATAAAATCAAGATTGCAGGAAAGTTTCAGTTATATGAATTCTAGATGCTTTGACACAATTTTGCCTACTCGCATGGAAAAGGACAAATGTCTGATCAGAAAAAAGCTCTAGGATCACTTGTACCGAACACTTGGAGTTATTTTCACAAACTGCACGCATCCAGTTAACGAAACCTTTCGATGTGTTTTAACTGAAATAAAAACCGATCAAAAAATGCTTCTCATCAGATCCACCCTTTCTATAAAACACCATGAACCTAAACATTTTACACAACAATAGAAAAAGCAGACTGAAAGCAGCGGTGAACAGTAAGTGCATGAAGTTTAACGTCACATTTAAGACTCATTCATTAATTTTCTTTTCTTGCTGGCATGTTACATAAGAATGTCCTCCTGTGGGATTTCTGTTGCAGACGTGACAAAACTTGGACCTTTCAAAACACAGACAGAATACTAGCAGAGGAGAGAAATAAGGCAGAGCAAATATGTGGACTTCATAAAAATAACAGTGAATTACAGAATTAAACCTGCAATGACAAAGTGTGTGATTTTAAAAAGAAATATTTCAAACTTTTACATTTGAAAAGTAATTTAAGTTTTTTTTGTAATTAATCATTTCATATTTGTTACTCAGTTCTAATTCTTATTTGATAATCTCTGTGTAATATAAAACATTTCAGATTTATTTTAAAACATCTACAGCATACAAATTGGGAATACATACATGCAAATAAAAATAAAAAGATCATCCACAGAAAAACACTTTTGAGACAAGATTGTGATCAAATAAAATTATATTTTGCTGTTGTAAAATCAATAAGCAAACAGTGGAATAAATTTTGTTTGAGCATTTGCAGATTTTGTCAGATTGTCTGAGGCTGTGTATGCACCGAATCCTCTATTTTATAGAAAGTGATAGTGTGAAAATCAATAAAGTATACAAAATGCTTTGTTTCAAATTATTTAAAATTGTGAATGAATTTCAAAACATAAATTTACTTCAGCTCAGTTCCGGTGTGTGATGATTGGATAAATCAATGTTGGTGTAAGAAATCCAAGCGTATTTATTCTCCAAGTGGTGCTAACCGTGACGTTTATCACTGAAAACTATAAAAAATAAAAACACATAATTTTGTTAAAAGTGCTTCAAATAAGGAGCACTCCTTCCATTGTTATTATTTTTTTAATTTTCAATTTTCTTTCCAATCTACAATATATGTATAATAATATGCAATTAAAGAATAGGAATATATATATATGCACACACATCAGTGCAGCACGAAACTGGGGCTGAAGCAAAGTGCTCTGCCAAGTTTAGCCATGTATGTGGAGTTGCAGTAGCAGCAGAAGGTGTTGCAGGCTGAGAGGAGATCGGAGAGACGACATGCAGAGAGAGACGGGGTATTTTATTATTCACACAAGGCATAATAAACCAGGCACGCTCGGTTAGCAACGCTTAAAGACCCTGCGCTGTAGCGGTTAGCCACTAATGCGACAGCAGTGATTTGGACACGTCCTATTAATAGTGCAGGGGGAGGTTTCCATGCATGTTAATGAAGGTGTGTATTAGCTATTAATAGAATCAAATGGGAGGTCTACGGCTGGGACACTTCTGTGTGAGTGTCAAAAGTAGGACTGCATGCGTGTGTGAGGGGTGGGTAATGTTCATAAAAATAAATGCAAAATCATTGTTTTGAATCAATTAAAAGCGAGGACCTGCTGAATGGAAACCGAGACCAGAGAGAAAGAGTGTAATATTTGGTGGATTTATTTTGTCTCCACAAAGATGTAAGCACTTTTCTTTGTAAGTTTTTTCTTTCTTTCTTTTTTTAATCCTTGTCAATGTGAATTTCTAAGGTTGTAAACAGAGCACAAGTCAGATGGGAGGAAGAGACGGAAAGGTGAAGCAAAATGGGGAAGGGCTGTGCACAAAAACAGAAAGTGCACAGTGAGTTTTTCAAAGGCAGGAAGATGTGGTGTGCTGTAGAGGGAAGTTTGGAGGTGCTGAGCGCTCACTCCTCCTCAGCATGGATATTTAATGACCTGAGACCCCGACGAAGCCCTCAGATTCTTCCCTCTCCCCATCCTCTCCACCTCCACATCCTTCTGCTTCTCCACCCCCTACATTGCGATGAGAAGAGAAAGCTTCCCTTCTTTGCTCAGAGTCAATGTATATGCCAAGAGCTTAGAAGCATCAAGGAGAATATTAGAGAAGAACCCCCTGAACCAAGAAGTCAAAGTCAAGAATGTAGAATTTAATGTATGAACCACTTTCTTTTCTTATCCGACTAGGAGAATAATATAGAAAAGAAAATGCATTTTGTTGCCAAATGTGAAAAACTATCTTCAGTGTGGCTGTATCAGAGTTGATTTTTGATTAAAATCAAGAATTTCTAATGGTTTCAGAATAAAAGTATATGACATAGAAATAATGCAGCAGCAATTCAATTATTTTGTCTGAGGCTTGTACTGTTCTCTATTTTATTGCTGTTACATCTGAGTGGAAAGTAAAAAAGTATATATCATGTAGTTTTTTTGTTTGTTTTGGTTTGGTTTGTTTTCTTGGCTAAATCAAACGTGTAACTAACATGAGTGACTAACATGTGTAATTATGTTTTATGGAAGTAGCATTTTTGGTTCTATCAAGAACAAATTCAAAGAAATTTCAAAATAACCTGTATTAAACATGATTTTATTGGTCAAATGTTTCTGTATTAAACATGTTTTTTCAAGGCTCTGATGTACATTTATCTTAGAATTCAGATGTCCATTTATTGTAGTTAATAAACCATCATAATTAAAGGAAACTGAGGGTTGAAATCTACATTTTGTACTTGATCTACATGGGTTTCCCTTAGTGCGTTGAGTATGTGAAATAAATTTACTTATTTACATATTCTAATATGTTGAATATGACTATAAACACACAAAATCACTGACATATCAGGAGAATGTTCAGCTGGTGTGAAACTTTCAAGGGCAGCAAAACATCATTGGGTTCAGAGTTTGTCAATCCACTCAGAGTCAAAAGAGAGAGGATAATTTTTTTAAGTTTTAAACAAAAATAAATTTCTTCAGTTGTGGTTTAAAAAAAAAAGCTGAATTCAGAGCTGAGTCATTTTAAAATTGATTATGTTTATGATGTATGTGTTTTAAGTACATTTCCATAAGATTTTAGCAAGCTTTTACAAATATAACTGACATAAACTCATGTTTTTTTCACATAAATATACTTAATGCATGGTAAAATGTCTTGCCTGATTTACCAGAGAAAGCTGTACTTTATTGTCTTTCTCTTCACAGAGCAGCTAAAAACCAAATTTGAAAGTATTTTAAGCAAACAATTAATTTAGGAAGTTATTGTTCGTGCTGAAATGGTATTACTTGACAGCTTGGAACTGATATAAGTGTGGAGGTGTATTTCTGTTTTTTTCCAGATGATTTTTTTTTTCCCCAACAGAAGTTGTTCATGGAGGTGAGACAGCATGTGTTTGCCTGTGCAAGAGCACGTGATGGGCAGGCAGGTGTGTGCTGACAAAGGTGACTGCTTTCACTCTCCATATTTTCACACATGATCACATAATTCCCACATTAAAAAACGCATCTGCAACATGCTAGAACACTTTAATTCATACAGTATTTGAATTATAGACACAGCCCAAATTCATACGTGTTGGTGCATGGTGCATGTTAGTAAAAGCGTTCTTTGTTTTGTCCGCCATGCTTCTGATCAAACACCTTAGCAGCGGGCTAACCGAGAAGAAGTTAATGTGGATCTAATGAGTTGCTCATCCAGCAGGATGAAGGAGTGCATATGTGGAGTAATGTGAGAAGATATGCTAGTGTCTCCTTGAGGGATGTGGATTTTGAGCGGCATTAGATGGAGGACCGCAGCAAGGCCACACGCTTCCCTCCTCCCACCTTATACCGTTTCCTTCACTCTCCTCTAAATAATTCCCCATACTGGATGTATGGACTCTTGCCTGCAGCCCGACACGCCCGCCCTGGGAGTAATTGATTTCCTCAGAGCTCCCTGTTGTGGTGGTGGAGACGATGGTGGGGGAACCAGCGACGGAAGCTCTTAGTCTTTTCTATATTTTCAGCACACTCGTACATGGTAGTGATGCATGGGGCGGATTACACCAAGACTGAAAGGGCAGTTGTATTCAGAACAGGCTATTTACCCAGATCACCTTTTTTTTGATGGAATATTGTGGTAAGGGTAAGGAAAAGGGGTTTTATTTGTTGGTCAACTACAGAGCTTTACAAAAGTATCTCTAACTTTTTCCCCATTTTGTCACTTTGCAAACATGAGATTGTATTTTGATTGTGGTGTGGAAGAGATTCACCCCCCTTAAGTTTATATATTGTTGAACCACTTCATCTACAACTGGTTTAGAACGTGACTCTAAACCAGTTGCATATCTAGAAACTGTAATCATTCTTTGCAAAATAGCTCAAGGTCAGTCAGACTATTTAGGTTTAGACTTTGATTGGGCCACTCTAACACATGCACACACATTCAGTTTCTTAAATCTAAATTGGAGCACTCCATCTTGAGATTTTAGGGATTTGAACAATTTGATAATTAACAGAATTTGACTGCAAGCTGAGAGGACAAAGAACAATTTTATTCATATCATTAGACCATCTAAAAGTTACAGTAGATTGTGAGACCCCTGATCTAAAGCTTAAAATGGCTTTGGCTGTTTAAGGTTTCCATCCCACCTGAAGGTGAGCCTTCAGCCCAGACCCTTTTGTATTCTGCAACAGGTTTTCTTTTCTTCCCTGTGTTTAACTCCATCCATTTGCCATCAGCATGCTGCTTCTCTGATCGATGCTCTGCTCGCTGATGTCTTGGTATTGCTTCCGCTGTGCCATACTCTTTATATTTTTTGGATAATAAATTAAAGAACGCTCTGTGAAATATTCAAAACTTGGGGTATTAGTATACAAACAAATTCTGTTTCAAACCTCTCCAGTTTAACCCTGACCTCTCTAAAGCTGTACTTAGTTTTCATAATGCTGTTTCTTTAATAAGGCGCTCTAATAAACCTCTGATCCTTTCACTAAACAAATGATTTTATATTGAGTATAAATTACGCGCTCCAGCTGTGCTGGTTTTAGGAAATAATTTAGGGAAACCAAGAATTTCTGGCCTTGCGGAAAGTTTTTATTTATTCATCTTTTCAGACAATGCCTCACACTTAAAATAAGCGTTTCATGAAAAGTGTCTTAACATTTAAATGGTACCATTCAGATCTGTACAAATAGCCATTTGATTCAGTTTATCTGTGTGCTTACACCCAGGTGTGATATTTGACAGATGACTTATGAATGTTTGATCACGGCTCTTCCCCCTGGTACCTCTGAGGACCTAATGATGGTGTGCACGAGGATACAGGGTGGGACTGCGTGTGAGCGTGCATGGCCGGCTGTGTGAGTGGTGATGATCATGTCTCGGCATTGAAATTCAAATATTCAGTAAAAATACAAACCCTTATGTCAGGGATCAAGGACTCGCCTGGTTTCAACACAATCACATATCTCTGTGTGCACTTCTCTCATAAATAAAAGAGCAGCGCTCCACTTTATATCACTGTGTTTTAATTATTAAGATCGAACTGAGGAGGTTATCTCACTGTTCTCTGCCTGGAACTGGAGAGACGAAAAATTTGAATACTGCCAGCACAGTGCTTAGAGAGCAACACAGCAAAGTGGCAAATGAAGGACAACAGGATTTCAGGGCTAAACTCAAAGAGTTTAATAAGGCACCTCTAGCTGAACAGGCAAATTACACTGATTTAGGGCCTCTTAGAAGATATACAGGTGCATTTCAGTGAATTAGAATATAGTTGTAAATTTGATTCATTTCAATAATTCAATTCAAGTGTGAAGCTCAAATAGATTCATCAAGTGTTCAAGCATTTATTTCTGTTAATTTGAATGATTGTGGCTTGTGGCCAATGAAAACACAAAATTATGTTTCCCAAAATGATGTAATATTGCTTGCCACCAATAAAAACAAGATTTTAATACAAAAATATTATGACAAAAACAGAAGATGGACTGTCAGAGACTATGGAATCTCATCTAAAAATATTAATGGAAAGTTAAGTGAAAGGAAAAACTGAAATAGTAAAAGGTGGTCCAAAAAACAAGCTTTATAATTTTGCTAATTAAAAAGCCCACTTAAGTTTATATAAGTTTGGAAACTGATAAGCTCTGGTTTGTTGCTTTAACAAGTGCTGGAATTTGCGGAGAATAATGACTTTACAGTTCTTTAGTTATCCAAAATACTCTTTTTTGAACAAAAGTACAGGTTGTATTTGATTACAAGAATGAGTTGCAAGGAAAAAAAACAGAGAGTTTTTAAATACCAGGATAAACTCTCCACATGGTACTTCCACACACTGCCAAAGGTAACACTGCCTAGTTTAATGATGATATTACATTGTTTGACTGGTGGGTAATGTGATGAGAAAGATGATACAGATGAGCTTAAGTCCAGCCTGGGCTTCCTCAAGACCTCATCCGAGCCACAGGGTGATTGCTTCCATGCTAAGCTGCATTAATGTAGTAATACAGGCAAAAAAAAGTCCCAACCAAATTGAATTAAAATACTTAAATATATTAACTTTTCAGTTATTTTAGTTAACCTGATTGAAAATAAACTTTGTAACAAAGCATGTTTTCAAGACTACTTCATTTAATCAGAGTTGTTGCTCTGGTGGGAAAAAAAACAACAACAAAAACCTGTAAAAGCTATGAGCCACAGGTGACTACTTATATTCATCATGAAGTGAATTATCATTGCTGGTAACCCCCACATACAGTACGAGCGCTATAACAAACAAATGTTAGCTGAGGCGCATTTTCTTTCTCATTAATTTAGTTGGGAGTTTCCTATTTGTTTTGCTGCTGTTCATTAGTCAGGTGAGGCTGACACAGTGGGCCACCAAAGTTGGGAACGTTTGTAACCAGGCAGACAGGAGGTGTGTGTTTGTGTTTGGAAGTGCATTACATCTTGCCTGTTTAGTGCTTAGTGGGAAATGGCGAAGATGGAAAAGGAAGGGGGAGCTGGTGGTTTTGTGGTAGTCTCACCCACATCGATTGCCTGTTTTTAATCGGGCATAACAAATATAACTTCCCTTGAATTGAATTCCCTGGGTAAACCGTTATAAAACTAACCTTGTTATATTTATTGACAGGACATTGAAATAAATATTAGAGTCATGTGGAAAAAGGGGGGAAGGTTCCAATCCATTGATTTTTGTGATATAAAAAAAAGAAAAATCCCATAGAAGTCATCTAACAAAGCAAAACCTACAGAGCTCCTCTTTGCTCCCTCCCTCTCTTCCATCCCCCCTTTACTCACTCTCCTTAGCATATTAGGTGGGGAATAATGTGAAAAAATGCTTAGCACACGGGAACGAGGCTGGTGTGTGCAGACGTGGGAGTGGGTCCCCTGGGGGTGCGCTGGAGCCCCTATCCCATAAATCCCGGCTCTGGTGCAAACAATCAATTTTCAATTTTAATTATTTACCATGGCCTGCTGGACACAGGCATTTATTTTCCAGGTCTGCCCAGATTAAAAATTAAAAATTAGGAGATTAATATTTTGGCAGAGTGGGCAAAAAAACCTCCTTCTGAAGGGGAAAAACAATTTTTTATTGTCTTTCAGCACCTCACGCACCTGGCAAAGGTTAGTGATAGCTGAACGAGTCAATCAATAACTTCATAAATTTTCACAGACTTTCACGGTCTTGCCCTTGCCACCCTTTTGCACCCATTGTGATTTTAGCCCGAGCTCCATCTGTTGTCGGGGGCCGCTAACATTAAAGCCAGCGAGAAGCGAGGAAACAGGCGAAATGTGCAGCTCAGCATTTTCTGCCCCATAGCTCTCTCTGGGTGTTGGCCTCCACTCTAGCCCAGCGTTTTGATATTTCATCTGTAAATTTAATTACATAACCTGGAGCTTCAGCGGCAGCGGTATCCCCTGTCAAGTTCTCATTCATGCGCAGTCGGTACTGCCCGTGTCATTCTGTGATACAGCCATGTTTCGTTCAAGCCAATCAGTAGAAAACCTCTGCTTAAATAACACAAAATCAGAGTCAAATTGTGTTCTTGATCAAGATTTAAAGCACTTTCCACGGTGTAACCAACCTCCCTCAGGGGTGAAATAAATTACCTAGCCATCTTTAATTAACAAAAACAATTAAGCTTCCAGACCTCACATCTCTCACCCTTTTGTGTGGAATAGAAAAGCTTGCTACCTATCCTTTATTGTTTCAGCTTCCAGCATGATGTATCCTGCAGCCTGTAGGAGGGGGCTCTAATGTGTCCATAAATTTCAGCGCTCTGAGTACACCGGTCGCTCCAAAGTGAAGGTTTTAATGCCGATCAATGTGCTACTGCAGATGATCTCATCCACATACTTGACATTCTGTGTTTAGAAAAGATCAACTTCATGTGACATTGTTAGTATCTATTCTTCAAATTCTGTCCTGTCCATGATTTTTGATGATCGTGATTTTAGACTTAACCTCTTAAGAATTGTAAATTAGGAACTATGTGTCGAAAAAAAAAGCAAGGATTAAAACATGCCGAGTAAGTCTTATCGCTCCTTAAATTCAATTATCTTTACTTTGTTCCCATTTTAGCCACAGTGGGATTTACCCATGCATAAATTCAAAAATATTCAGATCATTTCGAGAGGGAACAAGATTTCACTTTCAAAACAATATTTTGTAAGGCTTAGAGAAATATATGTAGATGAAAACAAAAGATAGCTCTTTATCTGATTATAGCAAGTAAAAGCCAAAGGAATTTTAAGAAGGCAACAGGAGCATTGCGACAGAGGATGTTTGACCTATGTGGTCAGATAAACTATTGACAGTGTCTTGCAAAAGTATTCTTCCCTATTAAATTTCATATTTTGCTGAAGTACAACAAAAGCACCTCAGTACATTCAACTGAGATTGTATGTGAATAATCAAAAACATTGTGCATAGCAATCATTTAAAGAGGAAGAGGTATATGGATGTAAATCACCCGTTGTCTTGTCTAAACACACTTTAAAGTGGGATGTTCTTGGAAATGACCCCTGAAAGAAGATGTTTGAAAGTATTAAATGCACATTGAAGCACTGAAAGCAAACTGAAGCATTGAATTCTTGCTTCAATGTGTAGAAGCAAGAATTTTATACTGACTCTACTTTGATTTTTTACAAAAATAAAATCTAAAGAGTTTGGCATTTGCTATGAATCAATGCTATACACAGTGGTGGTGGAATCATGATGTGGCATCGTAGACTGGAAGGTTTTTCTGAGTACCTAATGGAGTTAATGGAAGCCCAAAAACAAAGCTGAAAGAAAGAAAGGATGCAAACAATTTTCAGCTGTTAATGAAACAGCAGTTTTGAAAGCACACACTGGTTCATTTGCATTTTAAGTTACTTTGTTGATTTTTTTATGTTTTTTATAAAAAAGGAAGGGCTTTTACACAACATATGTCAGTGATGCATATATTAGAGTTTCTAAAGGAGGAAGAAACAGCTAGCCTCTGGCTGTGTTAGTAGCAGCAGACAGGTAGACGTGAAGAGCAACAAAAATACAAATAACTGTCAAGGCGGTGGAGAGGGAAAAAGCAAGCAAACAGTCTTAGTGAGGAAAAGGGAGATCTGAGAAGCAAAGAGACATAGGGAGACAGAGAGTGTTTTAGTTCAGAGCAGAGTGTTGTTATTTATCTGCCGGCTGCTAAACAAATAAGGAGACTCCCAGTTCTGTGATTGTCTCTGTGGGGTGCTGTCAGATTTAGGCACGTATCCTCCCCTCAGCATGCAACAAGCTCAACACTCCAGCTGTGCTTTCTCCCTTTCGCTCTCTCTCTCTCTCTCTCTTTGTGTTCTTAACATGTTCAAACACCCTCCAAATGTTCTGCTTTTTTGAGTTTTAAAAGTACTGCTTTGTCCTTCATCTATTCCCTAAACACGTTTTATCTGTTTAGGGAAAAGTAGTACAAACTCCCCTATGTCATATATCCACATGTGACATTTCCTCGTTCAAGTTTTTATCTTTTATTTGTAGTGTGCAATCAATTATCTCTTATTTTCTTTCTTTATTTTAGTACAAGTAGTAATTGTAAATTTTATTAGAAATCACTGTCACATTTTTCCACAGAAATCAATATTCACCCTAATTTTTTGACAAAAGTGTTAAATGCTTAAGCTATGCAAACAAGTCCCATGGCATAATGCCAGTGAGGATTCAACTTCCAACACTTCCTGTTAGGCAGATGAATAAACTAAAACCACCTACAGCTCCAACACCTGCTACCTCTGTGCCAACAGAGCCTGCTACAGCTCCAGTTGCAGCTCATCATGATCCCAGCCAACGCATTAAAGTGGACCCCCCTGTTGCATGGAACCCTATGACCTTTAAGTCAGGTCTGGGGCCTCTGACACCTGTGTGGATGAAGGAAGCGGAGGTGGAGAAAGCCTGACCTCAGCTAAAGCCTACGTAAGAAGTGTCCAGTCGCAGCTGCGGTCAAGGGTTTAACCTTTGGGCTCGGGGCAGTTATTGAGAGCCGTTGACCCCAGCAACAGGCCACTTGACCTTGTGTACCCTTGGGCTTCGGTAGCTTTCAGTGGACTAGGGCCCTGTGGCGGTGGCCCATCCTTCCACCACAAGCCCAAAGTAAAAACTGGTCAGGGCTGAATAAACAAGGTCAGGGCAGTAGCACTGGGAGATTTATGTCCTTCTGATGCACCAGTAGCCTTCTGGCTCTGATACCTTATTATTTGCAGTGTGCTGCTGGTGAATGATGGATTTCTACAGAGCCCCCATTTTGTTTCTGCAGTTTTGTAGAGAAATAAGTTTCACTTAAGAGGCTAACATAGCAAGTAATGTCTTTGTGATATGTTGTGAATCATTGCAAAATTATTGAGTTAGCTTTCAATGTTTTCTTTTGTTTTGGTATACTTCCATGTGGTCTTTTAAAGTAGTTATTCAGGCTTTCAGAAGTCCTTTTAAAAGTGTACCTTGTCTGTCCCGACTCCACTTAATCACTTCCACTTTATTATACGATTGTTTTCAGAAGACTGATTCAAATCTTTTTTAATCAACTAAAATCTCAGCCCTTCTAGTTAAGGCTGGTAAAGTCAAGTCAAGCAGGCTCCATACATACCCAGTATATTTTAAGACGAATAAAAATATAATCAGCGATCGCAATGTCTAACATTCTCTAAAGGGCCTTGAGTTTACACATACAGTTCAGCAAAGAACCAATTCTAAATCTGATCTTTGTTAAAAGCAGCTTTACGGAAAGTCATAATTTGTCCACATTTCTTAAACTAAATATATAAGGAATATGGAAGACTAAAAAAAAAAGCTAATGATACTGAAAACTTTGATAAAGGTTGATGTCTATATTAGTTCTGTGTATATCTTTTTATGTAAGGCAGTTCTCTCAAACTATATTCCTTGAGGGCTTTCATGTAAAAAGCATTGTCAACTTTTCTGTTTTGTCACAACTTTTTAAGATTTCTTACTTACCATATGTGGCAAAGAAGCTGGTTGTACAACCGAGTTTATTGTCCTGACAAGCAGAACACATCTCATGAGCTGTATCATTTTACTTCATTCAACTGCGTGAGTGCCGGTCTAAACGGGTGAATGAGACTGATTGCGGATTTTGCAGCTCTTTGCAGATCTCGGACATGATAAAGAGCAATGCAAGTACAGGTAATTTGCTATTTTTTCCGGTTCAGATGGAACTGAACCGGAAAAAATTTACTTATTTTTATCGCCCCCCGGATAAAAATAAGTAAATTGTCTTGTAACACATGCATCTCTGTTTGCCATTTTCACTTCACATCTTCTAACACTGAATAAACACATCGGTACAAATATGACTCTTAAAATGTTCGCCTTATTTTGCACTAAATTTCATATTGTTGCTTTATAAAGCACAACCTTCAAGCTCTTGTCTTGACATGACACCACCTGCAGGATAAACAAGTCATGATAAGAAATTCTCATCTCTGAGTCTTAAAAATGCAGGACGGTAGAGCTCAAGGATATCTGATGTAATTGTTGAGAAACTACATCAGAGATATAGACAGAAGCCAAGAAAAAGGGTAAAAAACAAATATTTTTTCACTTCTTTTCTCTAATTGTAGCAAGCCTTTAAACCATGCTTTCTTAGATTGCTTTTTAGGTCACTGGGGAGGAAGAACAGCATGGAAAGATAATTACTTCACAGTTCCGATCACCCCAACTTTCCAGAAGCAGCAAAGTAACAATAAGTCACCTTGGAACACTAAAGCTTACTAATTCCCTCTCATTCTTCCTTGAGCTCTATAAAATATAAATAAATAAGTGCACAACACACATATCAATCTATCTCCCTTTCACTTTGCACAGCCCACTTTTAAAGCGGTGCTGTGGGCTTTTACCCAAATGGCGCTGGGGCTACCGGTATCATTTATAACAGGACGATAGCACTAATGCAGCGCATGGTTCAGCCAGGATGTTTTATTCATGCTGTTTTATTATTAGGGCCCCACTTAAAAAGGTGAGGCGCTCTCTTCTGCTCTGGCCGCCTCCTGCCGAAGCTGACTGAGGCGCGAGCTTTATCTATCACCCTGACAAGAGCGTCTTCCCTGGGAAGTCTTTCAGAAAACTTCAAACAGCCTCACTATTGATTTCTCCCCCTTCTCTACCTGAGCATCGGCATACAGCTTCCCCCCACCGTGCACAGAGACCGAGAGGCTAGAAGGAGGTGCTGGTGGTGGTGGAAGTAGAAAGAGAAGTATGGTAGAAAAAAAAAAAAGGATGGAAAGTAAAAGAGACTCAGAGAGATAAAAGGCAAAGAGATGAAGACTGGCCACTGCATAATAATATGGGTGACCTCACTGTGCTTTATTGCCCAAATTCCTGTAAGCTTCTTTTAACTCTTCTGGCAAGCTGGCGTGAACGGTGATTATAGAATCCATGCCATTCCAATTATGCATTAAAAATAAGTCCTTGTGATTCAAACAGAAAGATCAGATGCACACTGTGCATTTTTGCCAAGTGATTGTTGGGAAGGCCTTTTTGTAGAAAAAGGAACAATACTTTCAAATCCAGGAACAATATGGCACATTTCAATGTAAGAAAACAGCTAAATATTAGATTAATCAGAAACAAAAAAAAAAGGACCAAGTGGGAACTGTTGAGTAAGGAAGATATAAACCTTTATCCCGATTGCATCTTTTTGTTCACATTTCAGCAAGATATAAAATGTAAGGGCTGAAAGAGCATTAATATTTTTACCAATCAAAATCTCTTCTTGATAACACACATAACAGTAAGGGATTGAGATCATTTGATGATGGGATTTATTACCTCGCTCATTTGTTGCCAGGAGAGAGCCCTCTCAGACATGATGGAGATATGATTTAATGAGCTGTTAATGAATTGTCCTCAGAGGGCTAATAAGAAATGATGGGAATATGAACTGTTCAAAAGTGCATCTGTATTTAAAGATTATTTTAAAGACCCATACTCAACTCAAAAGGGCATGTATAAATTCAATTAGGCTTGAGCTGATAAGGGAGCAATTAAGGCGCACAGTGCCCTGTAAAAACATTCATACTCATTAAACTTTTCAGTATTTTGCCAAGTTATAGCAGCAAACTTCACTATATTTTGTTGGGATTTTGTATGATACGTCAAAGTAGTGTGAAGTAGAAGAAAGATAAAACAAGTTGTTTTTTCAAGAAAAGGTGTGAAGAGCATCCATTCATGCAGTGTGCTCAGCAAACATGTGAACTCTGTAGGTTGAGACTGAAATTAAACATTTGCAGTAACATTTACAGGACATTACAGTGTCCTGTAAATTTTGGATGCGTCTCTGCTCAGGACACACCTGAGTCAAACAATGAGGCAGGACTCTGGAGAGCTTAACTGCTACTAAAGAGGTGATCCAATCATTTGATGCAGGTGTGTTGGACTAGGAACACATCTAAAAGTTGCAGGTCACCAGCCCTCGAGGCCTGCGTTTGAAGACCCCTAGTCTATCATGTAAAATCTCAGGTTTTTTGGTTGTAAAAAAACAAGACAAACACAAACAAATTCAAAGTGTACAAGAATGTTTGCATTCCAGGGTATTAACAGTGAGACAGAGTCTAAAACTTTGGCTTTCAGCAGTATCCTAAATAAAACTCTTTTATTAACTTTGCAAAAATGATCAGATGTTTTTCTTTGTAACAGTTCACCCCAATACTAGAAAATTATATATTGGGTGGCAAAGAGGGTACATGTTTGGAAGACTATTTTTTTTAGTGGTGTGAATCTTCTGCATTGTTGTGAACACCCCCTAGCACTGTAACACAGTATGAAATCAATAGCACAAGGCCCCACAGGAGAAACAAGGAGGAAGCCATTGATTGACACGTTGCTCTCATGTCAAACAGAACAACATGGCGTGGCAGCCACCACCTGCTGTCTGCTCCACCTGCTGTTCTCACCTTTGTCTGCACCAGGCATCGCTTGATAAATGCTGCATTCCTTAAAAAAAAAAAAAAAAAGAAGCTTATTCTAGTTGTGTGTTTATGAAGAAAAAACATTGACTTTAAAAACACTGCGTGTATGAATTGTCAGACGTAATTGTTATATCTCAGCTCACATCATTATCAGCACTGTCGAGTGTCTCCCAACAAAGAGACCAACACAAACTCTGCCTTGTAGCAGTCTTTATGGCCTCAAAGTATTCTCGGATCCCCAGCGGACCCGTCTGTACAGCATTGTTCTGCTGAAACAGAAGCAGAGAAAAATTACTTACTGTGTGTGTTGTTGTGTTCGCCAAGACGCCTCTACATCATCTGCACTATGATATAGCCTCCAGCCATCTCACCCCAGCCAAGGTGGCTCATTTCTCCTTTACAACAGAGCTCACTTCTCGCTTTAATTCCATTGATTCTCGTTTGCACTTTGGTTTGAGAAACGGAAAGTGCACCTGGGTGTTTGCCCATGCTGCGATTTTTGAAATGCCTGGTGTTGGGTGCCCACAAAAAGTATAAATTAGCACCTGGCACAATGGTGCCCAAAGCAAACCCCTGGTGTGTGACATCAATATGGAGTGAGAAGCAAACTGCAAACAGCTGAGAGGAGATGTCACTGTTCAGCAAACGTTACTTAATGTTCCAACATCAGCATTACTAAAATTTAAAGACGATAACTGTCGACAACTATTCATGCGAAAATAAGAAAATTAGACTTAATCTTGATGTTATTCAACTTTCAGGTGGAAGCACAATTTTATCTAAAATGAAAGGGAAACTGTATTTACACTTCTGGCCAATTTGGTGCCCCTGTCTTAGAAGTGTAACATAAAAAGATTAGCTCGATGATGGACTGTAATTTCATACTTCAAATATTACCATGCTATAGCATCATCGCAAAATGGATGTGTTAAATTCATCTCGAAAAGAGCAAAATACACCGATTTCCATCTGGATTAAACATCTTATTAAAAGTTACAAAAATGTCAGTGTAACATTTAATTGCTAAAATTTTATTATGTCCTAATATCCAGTATTTTTAAGCTTAAAATTAAAGACATGAATCATGTAAACCATGAAACAAGCTTGTGTCTCTGGCTGTGCAAGTCCTTTTCTCTCCAGAGAGTCAGCTCTCCTGTATGAGGTAAACGACTGCTGTCGTCTTGAAAATCAATTCCCCCTTTCTTCCTTTAAGTGGTCAATATTTTTGTTTCTTACGGCAAGCACCGCTATGGCCCTTTTAATTCAACAGGCCAATTAGAAATACTGTCATATCTAATTCTGGCCACAGAGATGGTTGTTTGTTACCTCACCCTGGAGGGAGAGGCGCTAAGAGAAAGCAGGCGGCATAACCAGTCCAGTTTAACCCCGACACCTGTTTGTCCTTGCAGGCACATTGCCTTTTTATTTCTTCTTCCCCGTTTTTTCCAGGAGTCAAGGGCAAATGCAATAAATATGAAACTTTCAAAACTGAATCCAGCCACATGTGTCACTCATTGAGAGAGTAGAAGGGAGGGTAGCTGTGTCTGAGCCACTGCCACTCCACTGGGATCATTTGTTACTCAGCCCTGATTGGTCCTGACAAAACAATACCCTAAAAACTCACCAAAGTAAATTATGGTCCCGGTAAATGGCCAGAGAGGGCGGGGAGGAAAGGAAGGAAGGAAATGGCAGTCGGTCAGGACAAGGCCTTCGAGCTACATTTGGCTTAGTGCCAGACGCAAAACAAAGTAATGTGCTTTTGATATTAATAACGGAGATGATATTGATCTGCGTTGTGGCCAGAGCCACTCTGCCTGACTTCAGTGGGTCTCGGTGGGAGGGGGATGGAGGGAGGTAGGTAAAAAGGAGGGGTGATCCTTGAAGAGCCAATACCCCATTCCCAGGCTCTCTGCCTCTCATCCAACCTCCTACAGGAGCTCATCTTTGCTCAAAGCCACTTTTCCTGAGGGTCCATTTCATTTGAGTGTCTTTAATTATGTGAAATGGAAGAAGAAAAATGGAGATGATGACGTAAAAAGACATCAAGGTTAAGGTGTAACTAGTGGCTACTTGGTTCCAGGCTGTGCCTGTGTCTCTTTTTGAGTTAGGATTGGTTATGTTTTGGTGCTCTTATATCAACAGACACATATTTTAGAACTATAAATCCACCAAAAATCTAAATACGTCGCAAATCCATCATCGTTGGTTTCAAAAGTAGCTAAGTAATTTTAAGACATGCAATTCTGACATAAAAAAACCTTTTCCAGCAAATTGGAATTCCCTTATATGCATGATGATGAGGTGCAAAAGGAAAATCTGGAAAGTTCTCACTGCAGTCAAATAGAGGGAAATGTTGGATGATGGAAACAGATCTAGTAAAGACTTGTTACAAACATTTATTCTGGAAACATGGGCGAGCCTCTTTGTTGAAAACATTTTTCCTCCAGGGTTACAAAAAAAAAAAAAAATTGGATCTCGGAATTAGAAAAGGCGCCACACAAAGTGACAGAAGAGAGCACAACACAGGTTTTGCCACAGTTACTGCCAATAGATTAAGATGTGAACCAACAGTCAGACAACAAACACGATTCCAAGAACTATTAGAGCCTAAAGTTGACCAGGTAAGAAAGGGGTTTCTTTTATTGTCCACAGGTTTAATTCTTATGTCATCTCTCAGTACCAGGTCCCACTAATTATCAAGTTATTTAATCAATTACAGTTCTCTCCAAAACTTTGCCCTTCAAATATTTCAAAACATGTGCATGTTTATCAATAATAATGAGCGGTAGCAGTGATTAAGGATTTAATCATCAGACTAATTTTGCAGAGGAGAACCTGAGCAAAAATAGGAAGGCCTAAACTGAAAGCGGTTGGATATTTATTATTTGTGGTTTGTCAATCAAGGACGCGATGACTCAGGTTTTCTCCAAAATATAATGTGCTCTCATGATATTTTTTTGCCACATAAATAATAAAAGTATTCCAAATAACTTGTTTAAGATTTACTTCATTCACACTTAAAATATGCAAACGCAAAAATAAAAATAAAAAATATGAGAAAAATTAGGCCTAGTTTAGTTTGGCCAAGTATTGAAGTATTCCTAAAATCCCACCAAAAACACACAAATCCAAACACAATCCAGAGTGACCATGAGATGCCATGGGGTGAGTTCATTTTTAAGTCTTTTTCTTGACCCTTTGTTGCTTTGTGTTTTCATCCTCGATCACTAGCATTATTAATTTTTGAAGTAGTACATTTTCTGCTTGGGGAAAATCTTCTGACAGAAACAGAAGATTCACATAAACACACACAATACTAAAGCCACATGTCTTCTTTTAGAAAGGGGGAACGCTTGGAACCATAAAAGCAGAGTATGTCAAATGTTGTATGTGTAATTTATATAATATCTGCCAACAAAGGTATTTTATACAAGTTGAAAAATGACACTGCCTTAGGAGCTTTTTCCACAAAGTGATATAACTCGATAATTCTAGGACTGTTTTGCTGTTGTGTTACAAAATAACTCGAAAGGGAAAGTTGAGAAAAGTGAAACTCTGAGGGAAAAAACATCTTATGTGAGTAATTAGTACATTATTTTACAAAACCAAAAAAGCATAAGTGGCAGAAAAATAAAATCATCGCTTGGATCCAGTTTCTATCTAGATGTTGCTTGGCATCAGAAAACATGACACCCTTCGTCACAATTCTTCCCAAATCATTCTGTCTGTGCTCCCACATGGACAGAGGTGAGTCCTGACAAGCCGACGGCAGATATTTCCATACAAGAAGCTGCCACCATCTTGTGACGCATGGAAGGACGTTTCTGCCAGGTTAAAATATATCATTTTTACGCACCCGTGCTTGGTTGATGCAATTAAAACACAGACTAAAAATATAAAATTATTTAATTTGTAGAATTTCATCATTTGTAATAAAACTACTTTGTATATGCATGGCACTTCATATAAAATGCCCTGCTTTAGGCAAATTATATTCCAGGACCCCTTTCAAAAAAAAAAAAAAAAAAAATATATATATATATATATATATATATATATATATATATATGTGTGTAATTTATATGTAATTTTATATGTAATTTTGTGTGCGTGTACAAAATTACACTGTGCTTCTGGTCTATTTCCAAAGCAAAAGTCAGTTCTTTTGGCAGTTGCATTGATTGCTCCAGACTGTCACGATGTGCGTTTTCTGCGTCCTTTTAGTTTTTGCTGAAGGCACAGAAACTTTTCTGGTTTAACCACTTCTGGTTTCGATTTGTTCCTCCTTTTCTAAACCCATCTAACAACAATGCTGGCCAACAGAAAGATATCTTACTTCAGCTGTGTTCAGGCTTGTTGATATGGGGGGACAATAAGAGGCTGAAGGGTTTGGAACTGGGAATAAGAACAACTAAATCATAAGGTGAATGACACTGCTTGTTTAACACTGCACACAGACTTGTGTCTTGTCAAAACGGATTTTTGTGCAGTCATTACACAAATGGTTTAATAGGGACACTAAAACTGAGAACAACAGTTCACAAAAGTGGGTGAAAAAAACTGCTAATTCTTACTGGCTCCACAAAAATCCCAAAATGTGTGCAACTATTTGGGCTCCTCAAGAATGTTAGAAGCATTAGAGTTTAGAGCAGGTTGTACTTAAAGGGCACTGTTTTTTTGTTGCATATCATGCGCTAATGTTATCACCTTATCAATAACATATCTGGAGTGTTGCTTTGATTCTTTCAAGCATGTTTGAGGAATCCTTGAATTCCACGTGGCAGCCATTCGAGAATGCCTATAAGCTTGCTTATACAAAGCACCGCCTATTTACCCAAAGCTCCTCCTTGGAGTTTAGGCCTCCAGATTAGCCTCTGCCCCACAGAGCACCCCTCCTCCATGCCTTCCCCACAAAGCCACACCTAGCAGAAGCAGCAATTAGCAAACACCTGGTGAAACTGCTGAGGTTATCATACAAACTACTTCTCAAGCAAATTATACAGTCAAATTTCTCTTACGTTATGTTTGATACATACAAAGTTTTTACAACAAATGACATAGTTGCATATTGATATAACATGGCACAATGTGCCTGGAAAATGTCATACCACTCTAAGTCTTATGACATCACAGTGAAATTGAATGCCTGTGTGCATGCGTGTGCATGTGTGTGTGGAGGTCTGAAAGCCTTAATGTAATATTTTGGCTGACATCATATCAAAGTCACAGTCTACATCAGTTTACCTGTACACATGTAATCCCCATTTGTACACATGTAACCCTATTTTTGACTTCTCTAAATTTCTATAAACTTTCTATTTTTGTTTGTCCAAAATATAAACAAGCTGTGGATATTAGAAAATGCTCTCCCGCTCATACTATTATATTAAATATTGAGTCAGAAATGAGCTGCAAGGTGTCTGTAAATGCTAAATAATGGAGAGACTGCATTCGTCTGGGTCAGAGTTCTCTCCCATCCTCTGTCTTCTCTCTGATACATTATTGAATGAGGATGCACTTCCCTTTTGCAGCAGGAGAGAACAAGGGGCAGGGGGCACCCTGTCTTCTCCACAGGAATGGTGAAAGGGAGGGGTGCAAATTCACCAACTCGATGGACGTAGAAGTGTGCAGGGAGAGGATTAGGTGGGCAAGCCAAACAACGGGCAGGAAAGACAAAAGCCTCCCCATCTGCATTACACACCACCTCATGCACAGACACCCACTTCTTGGAGAAGCACCTCAAGCCCATTTGCACTAATAACTTTTTTCCTAATGCACTTTGTGGAGGGCGAAGTTGGATATTCATTTGGAATATCATTTGAGAGGAGGAGGTGTTGGGACGAAGCACTGTGACATAACGTTTCCCATCCAACCATTTTATCTGGGTGATTTTGATTCATAGCAAGAGACTTAGCCGGTAGTTGGTGTTCATTAATCAAAAGGTGAAGTAGGTAAGAGTTGTGGTTTTTCCTCGGCTCTCTGGATTATTCGGACATCTGCTAGCAAAACGAGTAGACCTGTCCAAATATAGCACGTAATAAAATGTTCCATACCATTTGAATTTGCTTTACATTTTCTCACAGCACACCCACAAACATCAGCATTGTTTATTGTTTCTACAGGTGATAGACAAACTCAAAGTAGTTCATCTTGACAGGGAGAGAAAATGACTCAGTTTTTCAAATTTTTTACCAATAAAAAAATCAAAACAGGGATGTGTGCCTGCTCATTGAACCCCTTTTACTCTAATGCTCTAAAATAAAACCTAGTGCAAGCAATTATTTGAGAAGGGACGCTAATTATCAAAAATCCAAATCAACTATCAAATGACAAAATGTCCAAAATCCAAATCAATCTAAATAAAATATACAGCTGTACTACAAAAGCCTCAGATACTTACTTACGTTACCAATAAATGGCACAACTCTGAACCTACAAGGATAGAGTGAAACTGATGGCCATGCAAGAATTTCATTAATTTCCAAGTCTGCTAGGAATACCATAGTAACTCTGGAAGAGTGGCAAAGAGCAAACATGTGGAAGAAGCTGACTTATTTACATGGGACCACCTGACCAAGAAGGGATGGAGTTGCTTGTGGAAAAGAAAATAACACTCATCACTCTGAACATTCATCCTGACTGAGAAACGTGTTGAAGTGATGTTTTTTTGCAGCACAGACAGGAATGTTTATAAAGTTTGTGGGAAGATAGATGCAGGAAAACCTGTTAGCCTGCAAAAGATTTGGAATTGGGCGAAGATTCAGCAGGATAGAGACCCTAAGCTTACACCCCGTGCTGCTAATAACTGGTTTCAATGTTTTTCAGGTCTTGACAAAGTTACATTTTGCTATATTTTGTGGCAAGACTTGATATTTAGTTTCCATCCAGATCTGGTCTGACAGAATTTGAGAAATGTTGCAAAGGAGAATGTTCAAAAATGTTATCGAGATGTGCAAAGCTGGTAAACACCAACTCCAAAAGACTTGCAAGCTTTGCAGTATAAATGTTGAGCAAATAATGACACGCCACACTCTTTATATTTGTAAACCCGTAAAACACAATGATTATTTTCCTTTCAGTTTACAGCTATGCCCTACTTTGTGTTGCTCTCACATAAAATTAATTCACAATACATCACAGTTTGTGCCTGCAAGGTGAAAAAAGTGAAAAAGTTCAATGTGCATAAATATAAATCAAAATTTTAAATTAGTTCCCGACAGGTTTCTATGATTTGTGAAAATGGCAAATAAGCTTACAATGTTAAAGAAAGTTTCATGTGCTTGCTTTCAATTTTTACTGCCACCTCAGTAAAATCTGAAGAAATGTCCTTGTCAAATGATTAGGTTTT
Source organism: Poecilia mexicana (assembly GCF_051168715.1). Lineage (NCBI taxonomy): Eukaryota > Metazoa > Chordata > Actinopteri > Cyprinodontiformes > Poeciliidae > Poecilia > Poecilia mexicana. The sequence goes on from NW_028263385.1 coordinate 9,589,678, forward strand.
GTTTTCTCATAGGGATCCATATGCGTTGACTGCAACTTCAAATCTACGTCACTTAAAGATGAAGTGATCTCAAGGTGAGCAGGTAGCTCACATAACAAAACAGTACCAATAAACATTTCTTCTTTGGGTCTCCATGTTGCTGTCTGTCTGCTTGCTCTCTAAAAGTGGTTACCATAAATGAGGGAGGTTCCCTGATCCTTTGAACACAGTGGAAGCCGAATGGAGAAACTGGTGGGGGTCCCATATTTAGAGCTGCAGAGACCCCCCAATCTCTTCCTTTGCTCATTTGTTCACCACCAGGGAAGACGCACCTACAACTGCTGTTGGTGTCTGAGGACAGAATGAAAACACAGCGGCACAGGTGACAAATGCATACACCCCTGTTCAAATACAAACTCTGGCTCTCTTTTCCTCTTTACTCCATGCACAGTGAGAGGGTATAATAAATAAATAACTCATAAAGAGAAGAATCGTTTGATGTTACCTTGTGCTGCCTGAGGCTAACACTACACCGGGGAGCACTGCCACCTCTAGCACAGACACTTACACAAATACGCACTCCCCCGAGAGGCAACTAACATAAGGGGTGGAGGAAGAAGAGCAGGTTGTCTGCCCAAGAGGCTCTGCTGACCATCTTTGGATCAAGAAACGTGCTTCCCTACAGATTATAATCAACTGTGTGGAGTGTGTTGTGGTGGTTGCAATGTCTGATCTGGAGTTAAGGATGAAAAAGTATTTGCTCCCATGCACATTTCTTCTGTTTTGGGGTTTTAAGTGTTTCAAATCACCAAAGGAAATTTTAGATCAGCCAGAAAATGCCTGAGTGGAGACAGAGCAATTTATAAACGAAAAGACATCACTCATGTAAAACCTGACTAAAAGAGACTAAAGCTGAACTGACTCATTAGTTTTTGTGTGTGTTGTACTCAGTACAGAAGGACATCAACTGAGTCATATTTTAGGATGTATTTTTGCTAAATACTGTATACAGTTTGAGTATAGGAAATGTAAAAAATAAAATTAATTGGGACTTTCAATACAACAGCAACAGCTTTTCCCAAATTGGAACAGCTGGGAATTCTGATTTCCAAGTAGAAATTTAGTGCAGACTGAGTCAGGGAGTTCATTAACTGATTAATGGGAGTCATATCCACGTTATTTTGACTTATGGCTGTTCATTTGTTAATATTTAGAAGTGTTTTATTTTCATTATTTTTGTCTTAAGTTTGCTTTAATAAATGTTTATCCCATGTAATAATGTATTATGAAATGCTTTTTGTAAATGACCACTAATGTTGTGGTCATTATGTAGGTTTTTATTCACTACAATTTTACGTTTGCTTACAGCTACATAGCATAATACAGACTATTGTATATATATTTGAATTCCATTAATATTAAAACACTGCAAACCTTGCTTGCATTAAACATCTGCATGTCTGTACATTACCAAAATTAAAGGATCGTCCCTCTGAGGAAAGCTAACCCAAACAGTGCCTCTAACTTTATAGAACAACTTGAAACTAAAATTATACAGAAGCCCCAAAAGGCTTTTTTATTTTTACATATTCCTGTCCAAGTCCGACAAATTTATCTTCTCAAGACTTCAGGAGTTATCTGCAAGTTAAAAGAAAAATCTATGTTCATTTTTTTATCTCCTATCAAGTAACTAAATAATAAATACATTCCAGTGATGTTCAAAATCTTACCAACTGCTTTCCATTAAAAAGTTAGTTACAATTGCATTTTTTCTTTTTCTTCCTTCTTTATTGCTGAACTGTAATGAACTCCTTACAGATTCTTAAGAGTTACTTAAAATAAAAAAATCGAGAATAAAATATACATTGTTTTTTTCCTCATGGAGCATGTTTCCCCTGAGTAGGCAAGCAACTAAATAATAAATAAATTCTAGTTATGTACAAAATCTGACCAGGTATGCTTTTCCATTTAACATTTAGTTACAATTGTATTTTTATTTTTTCACTATGATTTAGCAGTTATTTATATCTGTACATAAAGTCTTATTTAATAACTGAGTTCATTTATTTCAGAAACAAAGTTCACTAAGTGAAGCATATTATACAGAATAAGCACACACCAACTGCCTTTATTTCTAAAAATTAAGAAAATTTTCTGCATAAAGTTAATGAAAACATTTAAGATTATAATGCTACTTCAGATCATTATTTTTAACAACTCTAGTGTGTGAAGTTTGAAGCAATGCGGGTGAGGGTATCAAAATATTAGACTGAATTTTGGAAGAAAACCATCTAAAGTCACTCAAACTAAAATCATGAATAAAACACTTGATTTGGACATCCTTGTTTAAGAGAAACACAGAAAAATTGCGAACAGAAAAATATATATAATATATTTTGTTGTAGAATAAAATAAATACACGTTTAACTTTTTTTTTTCTTTTTTTAAGAATGGTTGATGTCCAAACTGTGTGGCTACAATTTCTGCACAAAAACCTCAAGGATAATCTATTCAGTTCTAACACTATTGACTACATTTTTAGACCATATATTAAGGATCAACATTGGAATAGGGAAGCGAGGCCTGTGGCATACCCAGAGCTGACATATTTGATCGCTAAATGTTCATCTTTGTATGACTTGATTCTCTCAAAGGATTGGAAAAGTATCATGAAATACATGAGGGCTGCATAACTGTTGTTGTTTTTGCCTGGTGGCGCTGGCCCACACTGGTGTTACAGACTTTTAGCTGGCATATGTTAGGATGTGGGGGATTTAATCTACTATGCCTCACAGCTGGGACCTCGTTAAATAATGTAAGACTCACTGGGGCAGTTTATGGCTCGATTTTACTTTTGCCCTCTTTAAAAACTTGCTCTTTGCAGTGCAACAGCTAAGAGATTTGTGGGTAGATAAAACAAGGAGAACAGTTTAGGACAATAAAACCTCTTCTCTTCACTGAATTGGGTCCAATCATAACATGTTGGACATACACTAAATGGTGTAATTAAAAGGTGGAGCAACCAGAAAAGTGATAGATTTAAAGTGAAATTTTGTTTAGTGAATTAATAGAAGCATATTTGTAAAGTGAAAGTTTGGGATTTTCTAAAGACATTTAATGCAAATAATGAGCAGTGAAAGAAGTTTTAACCAACAAAACTTAAAGCAAATACACCAAGGCCTGCGCATATGGTTTCATCTTCTTCTGAGCATACTGACAAGTAGCCCACCAATTTTATAACAAAATCTATCCATCCATCCATTCACTACGTCCTTGTAGTGGGATTGCAGGCAGGTTGGGGGCCTACACTTAGCGGCTCTTGGCTGAGAAGCATGGTGCATCTAGCACAGTTGGCCAGTCCATCACAGAGCAATACAGAGCAATTTTTAAGAGACCAATTAACCTAACATTCTTTTTTTTTTTCATTGTGGAAGGAAGCCATAGTACCCACAAAAAAAAAAAAAAAAACTCACACATGCAGAGAGAATATACAAACTTCAAGCAAAAAGGCTCCTGCTCTGGAACTGAAGCCAGAGCATTCTTGCTGCAAGGCAACAATGCTATTACCTTTGTCACTTTCAAGCCCTGGTCAGGACCAATTTTGCAATTTAGCTCGCAAAATTGTACATTATGTTCATCTAAAAAAAAAAAAAAAAAAAAAAAAAAAAGATTTTTCCAAACAACCTATGCCTTTTTTGCTTACTAGAATTATTTTCACAATAAATGTAGAAAAATAAACTTATTGTGTTTTTCTGCTCACTGTGTTTCTGAGCTTAAAGAGCACACAGTATAGTGAGCAGCTGAAACAGTAGCCATGAAAAATGTTAACTTTTAAAGCAAAACTGTTTTAAAAGTAGTAGGTCAACATTTTCAAGTTTTTTCACACAATGTAGACCTCATTGGAATATATTGCTAGAATATCAATGAGTCATTATAACATAAAAGGTGATTGTATAGCATACAGACACACAAATTAATATGTATTCAACATGATGCACTTGCATGTGTGAAAATAAATGCATTTGTTAGCAGACCACAATTTTCCACCCTAAAAACAACCGAATGCTTCTTGTGGTTGTTTAACTTTGTTTTCTAAGCTACTGAAGAGAATTGAATAAGCACAAAATTTAGTGGAAATACATTTTACATGGATTTTGTGGTTGACTGGTCATAGAGCAAAAAAATAAAAAATAAAAAATAAAAACAGACAGGAGGTATTAAGGTCTTGTCTGGTTTGGGATGACTATCTGTCTAGGATCCTTGAATGGGGCAACCCAAACAGACACCGACTGTTGGGACTAAATATGCAGTGTATTTGTAATGTGTACTTTTCCATATTTTCATGTAAGTTCACATGTTTGCATACAAACATTCAGCAGATATGAGTGCATGCATGCTCATAAGTAAATTCATGAATGTGATTCTGCCCATTTTCCCATGTGTCTGTTCCATGGGGGCCAAAACACACAAGTGCAAAGCTGCCTAAAGGGTGATTGAAGTTTCTGACATTTTAAGGCTATTGAAAACAAAAGCTAATAGGCAGAACCACGTGCCGGAATCGTGTCTGGTTCATGTTTAACAAAACAAGGTCACAGAGGTTGTCAGGCCATGAATTCCATAAATAACTTGATAATGGGATTTTAAAACAAGCCGTCCACCAGTCATCTCCAGTCCTCTCACACCCTCCCTTTTGCCCATAACGGGCCCTATGTGTGTGCGTGTCTTCAGAATAGAGAGAATATTAGAATGCAAATGGATTCACACCGCATCCTCATAAACAACGGTGTTCATTTAACCCTCGACCCCTGCATTTAACTGCCCATCAAGTCATTTGTGTTGGGCAAGACACGTGGAAGTAGAATGAGAGAGGCCAGCAGGCGTGTACATGCATGTGTGCTTGTGCTGCTTATGAAGAAGTGGACTTCAAGCTGTGTGCAGATAAATATGTGTTTATGAATGCAATATGTATATGTTTATGTGCATATATCAGTGTTTGGGTTTTAATCTCCTCTCCTCATCAGTGTATCAACACCTGCATCTGCGTGCACGTGCCCATCTTTCTCTTTTTTTGTTTTTTGGTGTGGGTTTCGGAGTTTACCATTTGCGATGCTCAATTAATCTTGTCAGCATGCATTTACAAGGGAACTGAGCATCTTTTAAAGCAGACGTGGCTTTGTCACTCTCTCCCTCTGCATCTATTACAGAAACACAGACGCAGTACTTTGGGAGAGCCACAGAAAGCAGCTGATTAAAACATATTAAAGCACTGGCAGGAATGAATGTGAGCCAGGTTTACACCATTCCAATCCTATTTCAGCCTCTTTAAAACTAATCTGACAAATGTTGCAGTTCAGATCTGTTTTATTCATGTATTTCCTTTTCTTGTTTTTTGTTCTCCTGTTACTGTTATACACCAATCAGGCAAACATCTTCACATTGTTTTGGCCCCTATTTTGATGCCAAATTTGCCCTGACCAGTCAAGTCACAAACTCCACTAAACCACAGTTGCCCTGAAGGTGTGCTGTTGCATCTGGCACCAAAATGTTAACAGTATATCCTCTGCCTCTTTTACAGCATGTGATGGGCCCTTCATGTATTCTTCTATCACCTCCCACTGCTGCATGATTGGTTTAAAATTTGAGTAATTTGAACACAAAGTCAACATGTCAAACTTGTATATATATATATATTTTTTTTGATTGTCCATAAAATTGGCTTGGTTGATTAGATGCATTATTATGTGTAATTAAAAAAAACAAAACAAAACAGACACCTTTTCATGCTGCCTACTAAAAGAGTCCATGACGAGGATTTAATCCTTGTTACTTATGTCACCTACCAGTGGTTGTGAAGCTACGCCTGTGTGTTGTAAATAAACAAATAGCTTTGATTCCTCCTCACGTCTCTGAATATCATAGTGATTCTTCAGTTCAGTTCAAAGAGGCAGCTTCCACACATTGCAGCAGTTATGCTTCTTTTTCCTCCTAGCCTGAGGCTTTTTACCCACAGGCATGCAGCTATCTCATCCTTTCACTGTTCGAAAAGCTGCAATAAAAGCTGTCAGTGAGGAACATAGTGGACAATGGCAAAAATAGAAATCTGCTTTTTTGCTGTAAACAACAAAGATGAGAATGAGTAGGGATTAAACAAGGAGGAGGACATAAAAAGAGCAGTTTAATGATGAAATGTTGTAGTGGGGATCAGCAGAGAAGGATGAATCTCTAAGAGGAAAATATGTGAGATTTGGTGAGATGAGTTTCCTCCCCAGCAGCTCTGCCCCAGAGAGTCTCAAATCTTTTGACTGCCTTGCAAACATACATAGTTCACATACTATAAAGCAAGAAATGAAAGAAAAGCTGAATAATAAAAGAAAAGACTGAAGTCAAGTTCTCACATCGATATGGATGACAGAAAAGTCATGCTGTTAACAGGGACATAAGAAGAGAGTCAGAGGAAAAGTAAGAGCAAGTCGGGCTTTTTCCTAAGAGGGCGCGCAGTGTTCAGCCCCCTGTTTCTTCATCCCGGGCGTTTGTCGTGGCTAATTATGGTGGACAAGCCTCTTTATCGAACCTGCTCCTGCCATCAGCATTAGGATGCATGAGCTGCGCCTGTTGTTTTAAACGCTCTCATTAACCACACAAATCAGTGCTGTTGACAGAGTGCTTTTGAATTAAGCGTCTCACCCCCGCCGCCGCGCGCCAATGCTTGCAGGGCCCAGGACAAGGAGCAATTTATAACACCATTAGCCACACTCGCCGAGGTTACAGGCATCAAAATTGTTCACGTCTAATTATTCTTAATGGATACAGGGAGAGAGCGACGCTCAGGACAGCTTTTTCATTAGCCCTCAATCAAGAGGGTCGGGGGAGAGAGGGGTGGGCCAAATGTAATGCTCAGGCAAACGGGAAATCAAAAATAATCATGTTTGCTTTTTTCATAATACAACACGAATGCATATATAGGAGGGTGGGGGGACTTGAGTGAAGAGAGAAAAAGGAAGCTCTCCTCTTGACATTATAAGAATCCTTACTGAGTTGAAGACACATACGCATGCACACATGCACACACCATGGCAAGTGACAGTTCATTTGCTTTTACTGCTTTGCAGGCTAATGGCAGAGTAAACTTATGCTTCTAAGCCATTGTTATTGCTTAATAAATGCAGAAGTGAAGTACAAAAGAGGAAAACATTTAATTGTTAAGAGACGGGAGCTTCATCCGTGTGCTTTCATGTTTGATTGGTCATTTTAAATAATTACAGAAAGGGTTCAAAATGTACTTTATTAATACACCAACAAAGTTTGATAAATAATTCAGCAATTGGCCACTAATAACTGCTCATTTTAAATACTTTAGACTGGGGCTGATGAGAAGCTAACTCTGAAAAATCAACTGGAACTAATTGCAAATTTAAGTGTTTTACTAGTTCACTCACTGGCCACTTTATCAAGTTCACCTTTTGGCATATATAGTGTAAGCTAGTCACATGACGGCAAATCAGTGCATCGAGATATGCTGAAGACAGTTTACTGAAGTTCAAATTGAGTTTGGGAAAAATTGTTTCAAGAGACTCTGATCAGGTTTGGACCAAAAAATGTAACATATTGAGTAGAGTCTCGGTTTGGCAATAAAAATGATCCCTTCATCATCGTAGTGCTCTGGCGTGTTCCTCCAGCAGGATAATGCACCATGTCACAGAGCTCAGAATATCCACACTGGTTTTTTGCACATGGCAATGAGTTGAGTGCATTCTATTGGCCTCCACAGTGACCAGATCTCGATACTTTGAATGTGGTGGAATGGGAGATTGGCACCATGTGTGTACAGCCAGCCAAATCTTATCATAGAAAAATGTGGAACGTTTCAGACACCTTGAAGAATCTATTCCATGAAGAATTAGGGCAGTTCTCAAGGCCTGGTGTACATAATAAACTGACCAAAATGAGGGTGATTTAGTTTATATAAATGATCTGGTTTCAAATGCCAGGGTGCTCTGTGGTTGCAATTACATCCCTAAGGAGAGTTCAGTCATATGGTTTCTGTCATCTCACTGTGACACCCAGAAGAAGAAAAAAAGGAAGCCAAATAGTGAGTGTTAACATTCCTTACAAGCCATTAAACGCAGGGGCATTACCACACGACACAGTCCCTTAACGAGGACTGACATATGTGCTGAAGGCAGTTAGCACCTAACATTAAGACGGCACAGTCCACAGATGAGATGGGACATTGTTCATGGGGGAGGTATCTGTTTTAATTAGGGGATAATCGACTGTGCTCTACATCTCCCCTTGCTAGGATAACAACTTCCCTCTCCCCTCACATTCACTATGATATGGTATAGCTTATTATTATGGTGGAGACTGGGAATTAACTAGCAGAGGACACATGGTAACAAAATGTGGCACGAGGAATCTAAAATATGAATTTCTGTGTTTGGGTAGCCATCATCCTCTCATAGCTGAGATTAGACATGCGGAAAAAAAAGTGATATTTTAATTGTATTTTTTAAACCAAATGTGTTATCTTCAATCCAGAATTTACCAATAACACAGTTTAATGGTATAAAAATATTAGTACACCTACAATGCAGAGCAACTGTTACTTTTCAGACTTGTGCATTAGTTCTACTAGTTCTATGAAGCTTTCAAAATATAATTTTCTTTACACCTTCTGTCTTTCACTATTTTTTATGCAATTTCTGTAAGTACTTAAACCTGGGCCTTTTCCATATACATATTACCATTTGAAAAATAAAATAGGACAGGGATATGCTAAAGTTGTCTGGGATTTGACTGGGTCATTCTAACAAATGGGTGTGCTTTGATCTAAATCATTGCCTTGTAGCTTTGGCTGTCGCTCTGGCTGCTTGTTTATGATCTTGTTTATTGTTCTGCTGGAAGGTGAACCATCATTTAAGTCTCAAGTCTTTTCCTGCCTCTACCTGGTTTTCTTCCAAGATTGCTTAATATTAAGTTTCATGCATTTTCTCATCAATTTTTATAAGCGCAAAGCCTAACTGTGCTCTCGTCAGATGAGACCAAAGTTAAACCTACTTTGTAAAAAAAGAAAAACTACTACGTGCAAAGTACTATGTGTGCTGGAAATCACTGCATATCCAGCGGAGGACTATATATATACCAAGTGAAACATAGTAGTGGCAGTACCATACTGTGGGGATGCTTTGAAATTTTTTTTGCATTAACTTCACTTATCTGTTTTTACAGCACCACCTCACATTACCTTACTGATTATTGCAAAACCATAACTGCTTTCAATATTTTTGGTTGGATTTCTGACGTATTCCCAAAGATGACAGGCAAAAAATATGTGTAATGTTTTGAAAAGTCCAATTGGCTTAAAAGATTTGCATGATCTAATATATTTAGCAGTTCTGTGAATATGTTGAAATATTAATCTAGGTCATAGACTCTGAGATGTGGATCAGAGCTGTCTACACCCATAAAGCAGAGAACACGATCCTTTACAACCCTGAGCCTAATTATTATATGGAGATTATCAGAAATCTTATTCTCCGTTGTTCATAATGATAAAAAAATAAATAAAAAATAATAAAAACACGCACAAGACAGGTTAGGGATGAAATTTTGGAGCATTGATAAGAAGGTGACTGGAGCAAAATGATGCTCCAAAATAGTTCTAATTTATTTATGTATTGGGGGTTGGTACTTATGTGAATTTTTAGAAATTTTCTTCACCTTTTCATTATTTTGTTTTTCATACTATGATGTCAAACTGTCAAAGGACTTCTTGGTAAAATAAAAAAATGACAAAAAAAGAACAAATTTTGGGGAAAAAAAATGCTTGAGACCAAGGCATACATCTACCTAATACATAGGAAACGCCACGTTTGATTATTACCCCGATCATGGTGAGACAAATGCAAAAAGAAACCTCAATTAAAATAAATATCTTCAAAAACTAAAAAAAATAAAAATAAAAAATACAATAGAGCATCCAATGACATTTTTTTTATCCAATGATCAAATAAAACACTTAAAGCTTAACGTGGAATCTAAAGTATCTGCGAATTTATCTCACAGGCACCTCATTATAAAGGAAATTAAACATAGAATAGTTGTATATTTACTATAAAACACTGTATGTGTGCAGTGCTGAGGGGGGTCAGGCATGATGTAAGCATGGCACATTGCAAAGTTTCCCATGCCATCTTCTCTGGTCTTCAGGGCATGTGGAGGTACTGAGGAAGACACAATCAGGATAAGCATCCCTCGTGCTCCTCAGTTTAGCCCATAGCATTTTATGTCACGATCAGGAAACAAAAGAGGAGCACATGCTAGAGTGCACACCGTTGGCATGTGTGAGTGAGAGTATGTGAAGTATGAGAGAAGTAATTGTGTTGGAAAACATGGCAAAAACGCAAAACTCTGGAAGTCTGGAATCTCTAAGTTGAATGGTGACTGAACATCCTTGAAGAGTCAAACTCTCTACAAAAAAGTAATATTTATAGGCCTTCCTAACATCTGACTGAGTCACCGGTGGTAACTGAACCAGGATAACAGCTTGCCTTTCCACCCCCTTTTTCACAAAGCCCCCAGGCAACAGTGATGTACGTTGCCGGACAGGCCAGAATCATGCCTTCCAGCAGAGCTAGCCAATCACGATGAATTATACTCCCCAGGAGCCAGAGCGACATGTCAACGGACATTTGGGTTGGACACAGCAAAGCCTCGTTCGTTCGGTCAGCCAGTGCCCTGAAGACAAATGCCTCGGCCTCCACGTGTGGAAGACTGGCAGATATGTCTGTCTCTGTGTGTGGCCACAGGTAATTGAAGAGGAATGAATGTGAGGAACTATCATACTGTGAAATCTACAAGAGACCTAAACTGTTCAGGTTGACCTGTGGCACTAGGCTTCTTTTATTAAAATCTCTTCATCGCTTATTTATCAGATATGAAATCTTAATATGAGTGCACATTCTTTGGAAAAACAAAAAAAAAAACTTTTTTAATGATTAATTAAAAATATTTTAGATTTGTGGTGTTGTTTAAAGACAATGTGATCATTTACAGAGAAAACTACAATTCAGTAGGTGGTGTCAGGACCAAATTTAAAAAGATGTTTCAGCAATTGTTAAGTCTTTGAATGCTCCAGGTGAATGACTGGACTTTGACTGGGCCGTTATAATACATTAATGTGCTTAGATTAAGGAGTCAAATGTTCAAGGAGTATAAATACTTTTGCAGAGCACTGCATTTTTTCTATTTTAGGCAACAGTATTGAGTTCGTATGACTCTTGCAATACCAGAGCAGAGACGTTTTTATTATTTATGTGCTAAAAATATATATTTCTAATACAGTCCTTTTGATTTGCTCTGATCTAGTCTAATAGAAACTGAAATTGCTTAGCTTGTCATCCAATAGAGGGGACTTCTAGTAGTGAAAAAAAATACAATAGATTGATAATATAGTGTTTAAGAAATAAAGGCTGTGAATCAATTATAAACAGTTTTATCAGCGCACATCCTAGAAACAGCAAAAAGCAGAAAAGCATGGTAATTAAGTGAGACTAGAAGACAGCGATAAGCTGTGGTTAATATTCTATTAAAGCCAGAGGAATTTCCTTTCACAGTAATTAGGCTTTTATTAAGCCGATTTGTAACCCCTGAAGTGTCGCAGAGTATGCTAAATGCCAAGATGCAACACACTCCACGGCAAAGATGCATTTCACTCGTAGTCCTTCCCGTCTCCTCATTCAGATGTGATGCTACAAAAGTCTTTTAAAAGTCTTGAGACATGCCAGACTTGTTTTCGTTTTACCTCCAAGGAGCAAGACTTTTACTATGCTTTAATAACAATCATAGTATCTCTTGGCAGTACATTTATAGGAAGAGTGGGTTTGAGTAATTTAAAGAAACTGGGAAAGGAAGGGGGAAAAAAAACTCATCCACAGCATGATCTGTGTTTGAACATGGTGGATTCAGGAAAATGAGAAAAGAAAACCCTTCCTGACCAGACTCAAGATTTCAGAGATAATGTACACTAAACTACAGTTGTTCATCTAATGACAGAAAAGTTTGCATCTAATATTTTTTAAAGAATCACCTTGTCAGTGAAAAACTGCATGGCACGTCAGGTTGGTGACAACTACTAACTTTGTTTATAGTTTAGTCTGTTGTTCAGTTGTTGTATCTCAACACTTGAATATCTTATAACCATTTGTTACATGGCCACTCTGAAAATTGTAAACTAGCATAAGGCAATATTTTCACTTATTCTGTACTATATGTTGGAGACATTGACCTGCAACAAAAGCTGCAATGACAAGGTCTGGTCATCAAATAGCAACTTTTTTTTATGTCAAGGTTTTTGCTCCACATAGCTCAATAAAACATCAGGCTGAAGGTTTAATAACATTTGGGACCTTGAAGGGGACAAAGATGAAAAGAAGGAATCTATTGACATAAGAGCACAGAGAAGGAATCAGGGTATGGAAACCTTCCTGTTTCAATTATTGGAATAGATTTAACTTGAAAAACAAAAGCAGAGAAAATGTATTTATAAAGCTAGTTTTGTACAACTATAAATGCACACTAAATACAATAACAGACCTTCAAACACAGATTAAAGCTCTTTAAAAAAATCTCCAGTTAAAGAGCAGAGGCATCCAATCTGCTCAAATTTGATGAGGATAAATAATCCATATTAACTATTTGAGTCTAAAAAGTTAGTGAAAAAAACAAGAGGCTTCACATGTCAGTATAAAGGCCTCCAGAGATCAAAGCCAATGGTGGAACTAGTATTCTGAAAATACTTAAAAAGGCATCAAATCGGTTATTAATCAACACTCGCCAGACTAAAACTGTTCAAAAATAAAATTGTGTCTGGGTATAACATATAAATAAACACTTGCTAATCACACTTCTTCCATCAACTCCCAGTTGTTCATGGGAAATTGCTGCTCACACAGATAATTGTTCCTTTCCAGAATCACATGTTGGCTTAGGAAGACACTGCTGCAAAGCAAATGAACTCAAATAGATAGCTTATTACCAAAAAGCAATACAAACCGAAATTGCATTTCATAACTACAATAGAATTTAAATGCATGTCATTGATTTTGAGTGGGTCTAAATTATATGGTTGATTTAATTAGATATTAATAGACTCATAGTTTTGTTGAAATTAATGCAAATGTGACAATTTTATAGACATTTTGTAAAAGAAAGAAAAAAAAAGTCACTAACCTGACTTTAAGTGCATTTGTGTTGCAGTTTTTTGTTTGGGGAAACCCCAGAACACAATGGATGCAACGAATTAAAATATTCTGGCTTACATTGCTGACACTTTTTTCATAAATTAAACACCTATCATATACTGACAAGACCACAGCAATGTACTTAAAGTATCATAACAGATTTCAACTTTAGCTGTTAACACTGCACTTTCAATTTTAAATGCCTTCAAAGGTATGAATGGATCCCTCTCATGACTTAACTGTTTGGCTTCCATTGAAATGTGTGTATGTGAACATGTGGTTGAACAATGCAGTCATGAGGCCTGACAGGTCACTCCGCAGGGCACACACCAGTGCCATGTCCATCCGCTTCTCTCTTCACAGTGCCACACCACATCCTGACAGGGTCTCGCTACCTCCTTCTGCGTAATTTAACACAGCTTTCCCCGGCTCTGCGAGCAAGTGAAGCCCAAACACACAAAGACATGTGAAAAACTGCTCATATATGTATGGAGTCTTCTCTGAAATCTTTCCCACCTGACCTCTTATGTCTGGTTACTCAAAAGGCTTCCAGTCTTTGGCAGCTGATTTCTGGAACTTGAACTGTTTAGTTTGCCTCTTATAGAACCATTTCACAATATAAATTAAGAGTTGACAGAGTTAACCTGACTTCCTTAATCTAATCTTTGTGGGAATTATTTTGTGTAAGACTTTTTTATTTCTTAACCTCATTGCCTTTCAAGTCACACACACACACAAGCTTGGCTTCCTTTTTTCTTCCCACCTTTGACAGTTTCCTGTAAAACAACCTTGATCCTCAGCCTAAGCTCTCTGTATCTGCTATCCGTCGAGCTTCTCTGCCTGGCCTCCATCTTCAAGCTCCCGCTCCCCATGGCTCTCTCATCTCGTTGCTCTGTTTGACAGCTTCATCTGATCCACAGGACTTTCAGCTCATACATCTGGCATTCTGCCCTACCCACAGGACTCTAAATCCCACAGTTCATCCTCTTAGGGCTACCTTCCTCCAGCTTCCTCTTCCCACTGGCTCTCAATGTGTGGCAAAGAGCTATCGCCTCACTGCTGACTAGAGCACAGGTAAGACTGTCAGGGGTTAGCTCGCCTGTTCTCACAATCCTGTAATACTTGGGCACATGGGAGGAGGAAGGGACGGCATTCTTCGTTTGCAGTTAATGGTGTGTTTCCATGTAAAGCAACAGAAGCCCTTTGTAGGTTCATATGACTCATTCTGGGCTACTTTAGCTCTCAACAGACAGTGACTTGAGGGAGCTAAATCCCTCTGTATTTCATAAACACTGAGAAAAAGAGGCCTGTTGTCCCAGAGAATTTTAGTATGTTTAAAACCTAAACTCTAAGGAGACAGATATGCTGTTTGTCTCTCAAATACTCTTTGTATGAGAGATATTTCAGAGAAAACAAGTTCAAGTCAGGGATACAAATAGAAGTGCATGTCAGCAAATTATTGATCAAAATGTCATTAAATTCAAAGAAGAAAAAACTAAATATATGTTTTCATTACACAAAGAGAGATATTACAAACATTAATTTACGTTAAGTTGGTGATTACTGCTTACAGCCAGTAGAACTCAGAAGAAAACTGTGGATTTTACAGCTGATTATCAGACAGCCATTGGGCAGTCAAAGGTTATTCTAAAGACGTTGGGTCTTCATGGAGTTTTATTCCAAACATTAAGACAGAAAAAAGTGTGGCTGACAAAGATCCACAAGAAACACTGATAAGTGCAACCTTAATGTGGTGCTGATTTACCAATTTAAAAACTGTCAAAATTAGTCTCCTTGTCTCTGTCGTTGTAACAGACTGACGTTAAAGTTGGAGTATCATGTTTCTAACGTGTGACCAAGACAGATTAACATCGCATGCGTTATTATATGTTTGTTTAGTTTAAATAGCTTGTATTTTGAATTCTCAAAAAGTGTATAACTATGAATAAGCCTATTTAGCACAAACTCTGTGCATGAAGTAAACAAATCTAGCCTTTAAATATTTCTGCAGAGTAAATTTAATGCTTTCTCAGCTCAGGTTTTTCTGCTAACACCGTGGTGTCATCGCAGCACTGGACCGTCTGTGGAGCACAGCAGACATCGCATCACTTGGGCTGATCCGAGTCTAAACAACTCCTCCCATTGTGGTCAGCCAGACATACACCTCCCTTAACTAAGCACACAGGCACACTCTCACCATCTAATTCGTACACCCACAGTCCTTCCCGCTCCTCGTTTAGTGAGACAGCAAGGGTCCCCACTGCCCCTAAGCTCCTGTTAAAACCACCCCTCACCTCCCATGTCACTAGGCCATGTCTGTCATTTTGAATCCACCCATCCTTTCCCGCTCTCGCACAGCAGGCCAAGAGGTTAATAGGGACTGAAACAATAGTGCAGCACAGACACAACAAACAACGGCTCGTGGGAGCTGTTCGCCTGTGGGCTGCATCATCTCCCAGCATTCTCTCTGGCTCCATCTGCTTCCCCCCACCCCCCTCTCTCTCCCATGTGCTCCTTCTCCTTCCACCCATGTCTCTTTAAGAACAGGACCTGTCAATGCCCTTATCTCCCGGACAGTCATTTATGCCCATTTGCAAGGTTAATTGCCTTTTTATTGCCTGCTATTTATATTTTAAAAGCTCTGTTAGGAGGCTAATAAAGTGACTGTGAAGATGCTGCAGAAAGGTAATTACCACATAGGGTTAACAGTCGTGTGGTGTAAAGTGAAAAGGATGTCGAATTGTCATTTCAGTAGCAGAGTTGAGCGTAATTGTTTCAGTCTGGTGGCGTTCAGAAGAAAACCTGTTAAGCATCCAGTTAAAATGATGTGTAAAAAAATGCATTGAAAGTGAATAATTTTTACTGTGCTTGTCTCTTGGAAATCAATCAACTCACTGTAATTCAGGGAATATACATTTTTTACATTATTTTCTTCACATAAAAAAATGTATAGAAAGACAGCTGCATTCACAGATTGTTTTATGACATCACTTTTTGAGTGTTTTTTTTTAGTGAGAACACAAAAATGTGTATTTATGATGTTGTCTCTGCAGTCGTAGAAACCATGAACAAATGTACTATATATACAATGAACAAAACATATATTGTAAAGTATGCTCTATTTCAAAAGTTACTAGTAGATAAAACATTTTTTTAAGTTTTAAATATATTTATATATTTATTTAAAAAGTTTTAAATAAATATATAAATATATTTTTGTAATGTAACGTAGTCTGGTCTATTTTGAGTGAAGTGGCTTAAAATAGGTGCTGCGTAACTTCAGTGTGTTTGTATATTGTTTTTCTGACTCTGTAATAATGTATTGATCTCTTTATCTATTTAGATCTATCGGAGGCTTCTTTTCATAACAGAAAAGATTAAATATTACACAGGTCAATTCTTAATTTGGGTAAAAATGATCTTGATATATTTTTTGAGACAATTCATGCCCTGTATAGTCCACTTATGATATGTTTTAAGACAGATATTATATGGCAAATGTTGAGAAATGAGTATAAAATGTCCATTTAAAAATGATTATCAACAAGATGAAATGTTGGTAATGTCAACATTTCCGAAATCAAAATAATTTTGCAAACTTTGCAGTTCTGTTTAGCTTGTATTCAGACCACTTAAGACAACTCTTAACCATATTTATGTCCATTTCCAAGCCCATAAACAAAAGATTTGAATGTCACTTCTGCTATGTGGTTTTTTTCTACAGTGTCCTTTCCAATTAAATGGATCTGTCCAGTTGTGAAAACTAGGCAGTAAGGCAACTTCTACCAATTTTTATGACAGCCAATAGTTTGTTTCCTTCAGAGGAATTGGCAATACCTCTGAAGGAAGACATTGGCTAAGACAGAGCATTGCTTAGGATTTTCCAAAAACAATTAATGTTCTGTTTTACACTGCTTACCCTCTTCTCTCCACTATATTATATTTTAGCCTACATTTTAATTTTGATGGAAACGAAGTAGAAAAGCAGGGGATGCAATGTGTAAAGTTGGCCTTTACACAAATTGTGACTTATCTCTCAAAATTAAACCGACCATAAAAACCTTTTGCACCAAAAACTTAGTGTGGACAAAAGATGCAAACTCAGCACAAAATCACATTTTTTTTGCTACATGACCATTAGTGCAGACAGGCCCCCAGTTTTATTTTATCCCACATTTTTTGTAGTTCTCATAGTTGTTGCAGATCACATTTATTTTAATAAAAACTGACAGCGCAGCTTGTGCTTTGAGGACGAGTAGACAGGGGCTAGGCATAGACAGCATGAGAACAGCAAAAGACAGAGGGAGGGGAAAGGTGAGAAAAGGAGGATGGGGAGGAATACCAAGAAGTGGCTTAACAGGCTGATTCTTCCCAAATCCATCCATACACTCATACTGTGAGCTGAAAGAGAGAAGGAGTCAACTCTTTGCCTTCTGTTTGCTCAGCAACCTATCCCAGCAGGGAGGCACCGGCGGAGAAAGGGGGCAAGCATGAGGGCTGGGTGGGATGGGATGGGAGGCTGGTGCAGGGATGCAGACAGGGTCAGCAGAGGTTATGTTGCTGATTTCATTTTCTATTCTGTGTGTTGAGCTTCACTAACATGCACAAACTCAGTCTGTACACACATTTCAACACACAAAAACTGTGGAGGCTCCCAGAAAGATGGTGTCCTCCCTGTTCCCTGTTCCCAGTCCCTCCCTTTTTGTGCTCTTCAATCCTGTTTTGTCAGAGTCAGCAACAAAACGGACGGTCAAGAAATAAGATCGGGAGGGGGAAAAAAAGGAGGAAAAAAAAAAAACAATCGATTAGCCTTCAGAGTTCCACGTGGGCCACTTTCATCGATTAGGAATGAGAGAGCAGCAAAGCACCAGCCATGTTCACTCTCTTCCCCCTCTCCTTCTGTCTCTCCAGGGTCCTTTGTCCATGAAGAGAGCGATATAATGGTCCTTTGAGAGGGAGAGAAGGAGGGAGGCAGGAGACACAGGAGAGAGGGAAGGAGGGGGAAGGAGGAAGACAAGGAGGAGTTGGTGGGGTGACGGCTGTGGCGTCTGGAGGAGGAATGGGGAGTTCAGGCCTTGCGGCATGTGGGGGAAGTGTACATCGGGATGGTAAAAGAGGGGAATGGAGGAGGGGGGAGAGGTAAAGAAAGACACCAAGGCGAGAAGAGAAAGTCTCAATGACAAAAGGTCGGGGCAGCTGGGCTCAGGGCGACAGGGACCAAAGGGAGCAGCGGGATAATCTGCTAAAGCCCAGAAAGGAGAGATTCAGCATGCGCGCCACCCTCGTAGGGCCTATGAGCAAATTTGCACATAAATAAGGAGCCAACTTTGCTTTGAACGGGAGGTCGAGGGAGAAAGCATCAGAGAAAGGGAGAGGGAGTCAGAGATAGAGTGAAGTGCCGGAGCCACAGCTGCCTGCCGGCTGGTGGCAACCGGACCTAGACAAAGTTCAGCATTTAAAGCTCCACAAGGGAGGATTTTTTTTCCCTCCTCCTCTCATCTTTAAAAAAAAGTAAGCAAAGATATTTATCATATATTGCCCCACACACATACGTAGGTTTTTCTTCCTCTGTTTAGCTTCTGGCCATGAGCTTTCGAAGTTTACCCCTCAAAGACTCCTCACTCTTTCGTGTCGTCAAACATTCGTGGACTCAGGGGAGAAAAGTGTGTGTTTTTGAGGACTGCTGGCTTTGTCAAGGCAATAATGCCCTTATATGGCTCAAAACTATTGACAGTAACCTTAGACTATTCAAGCTCAAACAGTAGAGGAAAAAAATCAATCTGTTACAAACTAACATAAATAATGTAAGAACACAAATGATCAGTTTTATCTAGTTTACAGTGACTTGCTCAAAATCAATAATTCTGCTGCTGATTTAACACTTCAAAATGTAAAAAAAAAAAAAAAAAAACTTCAAATTACCATTGTTTTTATTTTTTGTCACACTTATATCCTTTAAGTTTGAGTTAGAAAAAAAATGTTTAAGCAAATCCGAGACGTGCCTTTGTGTTGTTATTTTGTCAACAGTGGATTTGACCTTGGAACTCTTATGGAAGCCATTTGTGCCCAGTCTCTTTGGTATTGTTGAGTCATGTAAACTGAGGCAAGTAAGGCCTGCAGTACTGTAAATGTGTCTCTGGGTTATTTTGTCAACTTCTGGATGAGCTGTCAATGCACCCTTGAAGTAATTGGGAAAAAAAATTGGACATGTAAGCAAATATCAGGCAAAACACAGTGGGAATCTGAAAGGGGGTTATTTTTCCAAGACTTCCGAGTCAAAGAACTTTACCACCTAAATCTGAGTAAACCCAATGAAAATGGCAGCTCTTTTCTTGTACCAAAGGAAAGTAAAACCCATTACAGCCACTATTCATTCTAAATATTTGAATCTCTCCATGGATCTTTTAAAAACAATGCAAAGACTTATCCTTCATAAGTACAAGCATGAATTAACTTTACAGTCTTAATTAAAGTCAATAGTTCTTCTTAAGGCTCCCTGTGCCTCAAAAAAGGTCAATTACAGCAGATTATTTTGTATTGAAACTATCTTTGTGTCATTCAGATGTCTTTGAAACATCATAGGCACCTTCACATGGGAACTTCATAAATTTAAAGTAAGTTATAGTATAGTGTTCTTTTCAAACCTGAATGCTGTTCTTTGAGATGGTGGTTGTAGGGAGAGGAGTTCTTGCAGAGACGAGTGTTTCAGGAAGGAGTTGAGCTACTGCAGGTACTTATTGATCAGCCTTGGAAGTTATGAACTAGCTGTCATTTCCCTTTCATGAACAGCTCAATAGGTATTGACTGGAGATGAAAAGCTCGTGCAAGCATGGCCAGCCTTAAGGACAGGACAAAAAGAGGAGACGACGAAAACTCAATGAGGACAGCACGGGCCCTTGACATGCACAATCATCACTGCACACAGACAGAAACACAAAGTATGGGCGTAGAAGAAAAAAAAAACATCCATTTGTGGGGTTGCATTACTTTATATAAACCCAGGACTGGTACAGTCATTGAAAGATTGCAATCCAAACAAAATATCCAGCTCGGTGTGTAGTGCTATTTGAAAGTATTAATATCTGACATATTTGGTACAGTTAAAGGACATAAACAAAGGAAGCAAATATGAAATTGGATAGTGAAAGTAACAAAAAGAACTGACAGTATAAATGGACAAAAAAGGATAACTCAGACACATAAGAACTCAGACAAAACCAATCTTAAATCCTGAGATTGTAAAATACAAATTAAACTCATTCACATGTTGTCTCAATGTATCTAAATATTTTAGGGATGTTATTTTTTGTGAAGTGGAACAAAAATGTCATTATTTTTAAATATGTTTAAAAATCATAATATTAACAGTATGTTTTGAGCTTGTGTTCTGCTCCCCTGAATCCATATTTTATAGAACAGACTTTTTGCAAATACAGCTTTAAGTCTTTTAGACGCCCTACGATTTCAGATGTTTTATGCTCCTTCAATATTGGGTTGATAAACTGAATTGTATTTGTTGTAGTGAAAGGCAGTTTTATCACCTAACTCTGCTCTATGCTTCCCTGCAACTTTGCACCTATCACTCACCTGTTGTGTTTCTTGGTCTTCAAAACAGGCCAAGAAACACATATCAGAAATTCAAGAAATTTCTGATATGGTTGTTTTAGTGTGGATTTCACTGAGAAGTATAAGAGTAAGGGTCATAAAAAGCTCTGGTTAAATTTCTGATGCTTATTTTTTTCCAAGTAAATGTAGAACTCTGTTATATGTTGTAAATGTGGCTTAGTTTGGCTGGAAATATAATGAGATCACAGTACGGACCAGAAGGCAGATAAATACTAAAGATAGAAAAAGAAGCCTGAAGAGAGGGGGACTTAGTGGCATTGTAGGTGTTCAGGGATTTGTGTTGATGTCACTGCGCAGACCTCTAGTAACTGCTTTGTGGACAGTGACAGGCGTGTGCTCCCTTCTGAGCGCCATCCAGATCACAGACACCCTACAAGGTGCAGATGAAGGGAGGGTGTCTGGGCCTTTCTAATCCTGGCTCATCCGTGTTCCATGTTCTGTAGCTCTCGACCATGCTTAGCAGAATTTCACGCCACAAACCTAAAACCAGCGTGCTACACTAAAGGGATAAGGCCGACTGGCAATAGGATGAACAATCTTTTGTCGCCAACATCTCTTGGTCTCGCTTGGCGGTTGTTTACTTTACACATCTTCCTTTCTACTCTCATATTCCTGTCTAGTTTTTGGTCTCAATTTATGTTAGTTTTCCTACATAAAGTTTTTTTTTTTTTTTTCTTTTCTAGCCACCACCACTCCTTAATTTATACCGTTATTATTATTATTATTTTTTTTTTTTTACAGCAAAGCAGTAAGTGCAGCAACAAGTCACAAACACATAGTGGGGGTAAAGAAAGCAACAGAACAAAAAAGAAAAAAAGAAAGGATGGAAGGTGGATGGTAACCTCCACCAGCAATTTACTTTGCTTAACAGGAGCGCCCACTGAAAAGGAACCAAGCTTTGAACTGCTGCCATCAGATGCCATCCCTCTCCGCAAGACGCAGGCTTTTTGCTGCAGGCGCAAAGGGAGCAAATCCACACCAGAACTAAGTCTCACTGAAGAATGGCAAAGCAGGAAGACAACAACTAAGCATGTTAGTTTCAGTTCTTGCAAATGTGTATGTGTGTTGGCAGATGAATGAGAGATGAGTGGCCTTTTGCAAAGCCCAGACAATTACAACAGAGCGGCAGTGTTGTGTACTTCACAAATAACGTCTTCCCAGGAACCAAATGTGATGGCAAGCATATGTGAAAGCTGCCATTGGTTTTTTTTTTTTTATTATTATTGTGGGGCGCTGAAGAATGCTGGTATTTACTGTGTGTTATCTCAAAACCCAAACACATTAGGGACTATTCAGCACATTGAGGATTGAATCTCTGAGCCCATTCTGTCTGGACATTTTTATCCTTCTAGATGTTTTAAAGCAAATTATCCTTGTTAGATTGGCTTAGAGTATAGAAATCTGCATGATGAAATACTTCACTACAGATGAAATCCTGAAAAGAATGCACGAATGGTTTGAAATCCTTCTCTTTGTGTACACAGCAAAGGTGTACCTTATTTGTTGTTTGCCTTAAATTACCTCCCTGTGGCCTACTCACACATCCTAATTACAAGACAGATAGGTCTCTACGAGCAGTATGGTGTGATCACAAGGCTGCCTCTGTCTCTGTGCTTCGGCATACAGCCGTCTGCAGGGCAGTTTACTTCAGCTTTGATAGCAACAGCATCAACAGCAGGACCTAATAGGGTGCATGACCAGGAGATCTGAGCTCAGGCCTTCCATATTCATCTCCCCACTGCATCGCAAATCTCATGCAGTATTACCATGAGCCTAGGAGAGACGAGTGAGCTACGTAGCACTAGAGATGTTCAGTCACGTAACATCAAAGTAAATGGGATTCTTCGAATTTGTGTTTATGTGAGCATTTTTGTGTGTGTGTGTGTGTGTGTGTGTGTGTGTGTGTAGCTTCTTGTGGTTTGTAATTTGCAAGGACGGTGAGAAAGCCTCGCTATAGTGTGTGTGTGCGTGTGAAATGCCATTATGCGTATGCATGGTTTTTAACCGTCTCAGCGCAAGTACATGGTGAGAAGTTGTTTACTGCCTTTTCACCTGCAAGAATGCATGACGGCATCCGACGCCGTGGGGGTAAAACAGCGAATGGGTGAGGGAGAGAAGGCGGCAGGGTTATATAGCGGCTAACTGGGGAGCTGTTTAGTTTTATGTTAATTGAAGGGGCTTACACAGAACTCTATTGACAGTTAACATGCCCTTCAAGGTGTTCTTTGTGGTTCAGCACTTCTGTCAAGACACGGGCAGTCATTTTGCTTCACCTTTATTTATATGCTTGAGTACTCAGAACATTATGGAACACGGTGGGGCCCAGTAATAGATGTAGGAGAGGGGCAGGTGTGTGTATGGAAGGTCAGATACCTTGCAGACAGTGCACAAAGGTACCTGGGCCCTCTGTGAGGCATCAAGGGGGTACAGATGAACATAAAAGGGAAACTGGGGGCGAGAAAGGACGTGGTATAAAAGGCTAAATAGCTTAAGATCATGAAAACACAAAAAAGTACATTTGAAAGTCAAGTTGAGATAGTTTATTGTGTTTTCAGAGGGTAGTACCTTTCTTTGACCTTCAGAACAGTGATTATACACATCAACTTCAACGCAAAATTCACCAAAAGATTTTGACTCGTCCCTGCCTTGAGATCTGTAGCTAAGGATTTCATTTGAATTCATGAACACACTTGCAAACTGTTTTGATAAGTGGGGTGTGAGTGTCAGTGCCATTTCATGTCTAATTGGGTAGGCGAACATCTCGAGTCAAAACTGGACAGGGTTTCTTACTTTCAGATCAGAGAGCTCCAAAAAAAACCAACCAGCAGCTACGTCTTCCATCACGCCACCAAGGTCACCTGTCACTTAGCACCCCTCGACCACTGTGCATGTTTGATTTGGTTGACACATTAACGGACAACTGTGACATTTAGTTGTGGATGCTAAGAGGGCTGTGCCCTTTAAACTTCATCTCCACACACACACACCACAAACCTGTAGTTCTGCTAGGGCAGCAATGGACCATGTTGTGCAAGCTGTGGTCTTAAATTGAATATGTTGATTTCAGTTAATGAAACATATGTACATCAGTTTCATTAAAAAGTTAAGTTGTGAAGCTCATATAATATTTATAGTGGTAAAGGATTAGGGTTAATCTGGTAGATTTCAACCATTTATTTTTGTTAATTGTGATGAAAATGACTTACTGCTAATGAAAATCAAACATGTAGGTGGACGTAATGATTAAGGCTACAGTACATGCGCTCTATATTTGGTTGTACCTATTTATGCATTGATAAATACCTGAATGTAGTAATGCATGGAGACAATCAAACTGTGGCTCTGTTGTAGTGCTAAGGAAACTTGGGTTGTTTTAACAGAAACCTGTGTTTGCATTATTGCGTTTAGAGTCTTTCATTTTCTTCTTGATAAGCCTCCATTGATTCTCTGTGGGGTTTAAATCAAGTAAGTTATAAAGCACAGTGTAAACCAGGGACTGGTATGGGAATGTATCAAGTCCTACTTAAAAATGAAATCAGCATTTCTACAATACTGAGGCAAGCATGAAGCACTCTGCAATTCCAAGGTAAAATGATACACAGTGTTTTCCCATCCAACCACCCTGGCACCTAAATCCTATAATCTTGAATAGGATTTGTTTCACAGTCTTCTCAAAGCTGACATTATCCCTTTTATTTGTTAAACATTTTCAATCAGACATTTTCCTTCCACTTAACTTTTCATACATATGCTTCGATACAACACCTACTAGCTTTATAAATGATACCTTGGGGGTTATCCTTCTTGTCAAGCATGTCAAGCACTGTCTGTAGTCTTTCCCATGACTGTGTTGGCCATACCATGGTCATCCCATATTATATCAGTATTACCAAAAAAAAAGAATAATACCTATTGGTCAAGTGTAATCAAAATTTCCAAAAACTAAATATTGGGTTTTCATTAGCTGAAATGTGAATATGTTTGTTTTAGGTTTAAATTAATTAAATAAAATGCAAAACATTTTAAAATGTTCAACTTTATGGGCATTCAAGACATACACTAAATTAGCATTGAAATATCTATGTTTAATGGATATATCAATACTCTTTAACAGAAAACATAGTAACTTTGTCAATAAAATTACATATTTTTACTGGGGTACAGACAGCATATGTAACACAGCAAAACTGAATTAAGTTTTGGGGCTATTATCAGCCTGGCTGTGAAATTACATGTTAGTAAAGGGTATTATATGACCACAGCTAATCATATAGGTTAATTGAGGTTTCTACAGAGCAAGGTGTTGTGGATTTTAAGCTGTGCCTCATGTGGCTGCACCCCCACAAAGTCTCCATGTGCCTTTGTTAAAAAGGTATGCAGCCAACCTAATTATTTAACCCTACTATCAATGTTTGACCTAGAATAACTACACCTAATGACAGGCTAAGGTTACACTGGACGGGATGATATCTTCATTTTACATCCTTCTTATTTCTACAAGCAGATTCTGGGCTTAAATGCTTGACTTGTTGATGGGGCTTCAAAGTTCTTCTAATCACAGGACCTCCACTGAGTCTATCTTGCCACCAACCTGTTCACCTTTGTTCCCTTGGTCAAGCTGGCAAATCAATGAGCCCAAATGTCCATATACCTTTCTGGTTGACCCAGAGGTGGCTGACCAGCGACCAGGCATACACTCTACAGTGGCGCTGGATCCCATACACAGGCAAAAAGCTGCTCGTCGTGCAATAAAGATGATTTAGTACTGTAACTCTACCTGCCCGGCACCAGTCTCAGGTTTGTGCGCCTTTTGATTAATCATGGGCCAAGGGGATTTATTGTATGGGGGATATTTGCCTCAGCGATTTAATAATGGTAGGGGAGGAACATAATTAATCAGAAAGGTCCACGCATGCCCCCCTTCTAAAAACTGGTAGAATTAATGACTATGAATATGTATGTTTGTTTGTTAGCAGTGCAAAGCCTGCATCTTAGTGGCTGTGGTGTAACTACATTCCTCAACAGCAGTCATGTGCTCTGTGAATAACATAAAACTCTCTTGTGTATGTGCGGCATATCCATCTCATGGGTGGCCGGATGTCATTCTGCTATCACAGGGTGGTGGAACTGCTTATTATTATGTTTAGACTTGCCATGTATGACTCCATCGGATGTGCGCGCTGACAAATAGAAAGAAACTCGCAAATAAACATTAGTGTATTACCACATATTGTTTCTTGCAGTTTGTTGCAAATATTCTCTGAGCCTAATGCAGGTATGGGAAGCTTGCGCCCCCCTCTCATCATGTACAAACAGTCTGGCACTATAGAAAAATAATGATGTGCCGTCCTGTTGGCTCATTTATCAGCATGTTTTACAACAGGCGCCGGGTGGAAGTAATTAAACTCTGCCATCATTACAATGAGCCAGGCCCCCCTCTTAATAGACACCCAATGAGACACTGGAGGGTTGCCTGGTAATTGTATCTCCAACTATTTCTATCTCGTTTTCTTTCTGTGTGTGTGTGTGTTTATGTGTGTGCAGGCCTGTTTGTGTGTATTTGTCTACAATCCTCTTGTTTCATGTGCAGTTTTAATTAGTGAAGAAAAAGAGCTGATAAGCAATTGAAAAAGAGAATATCTAAGTGAATTACATAGTGAAGGTTAGGCCCTTTGATACTATGTGTCTGTTTGAAGTTTTGAACAATGAACAAGCAAAATTAATCCATTTAGTAGAAAATGTGGATTAAGAGTTTAAGTCAAAAAACTCCATCAGTGAGCTAGCAGTTATATGGCACAAAGCTGGACCTAGATACGTAAATCTGTTAATTTAGCAGACTTTGACTTTAAGGATTTGAATACATTTTTATTTGCAGTGAGAAAATATATCCTAAGTACCTAAAATATGTTTGATGTTGCAGTTCATGTAAATATTGCCATCCAGTCAGCTGTCAGTTCATCAGCTCATGCACTTTTGTTAAAGTTTTCGTGTCACAACACCTTTTCAAATTAATGATGAGATCAAGACAAATTCTTAGAATATTATCACGCTGAAAAAAACTTTAATATACAGTATTTTGTGCAGCTCTAATATTGTGATGTATGAAATGCCATTTCTTCAGCACAATTGTCTCCGTAACAAGCTTCATGTCAAACCTACCTTTCACTCAAATGTTTCATGATTTTCTGTCCTATTTTTTTAAAGCATAAATAAAACACTTTGCATTACATTCATTGAAGGGATTCCTATTGAATTAAGGTGTCAAATATGAAACTGATGTATGGATGGATCAATCAAACATTGATGAATTAATGACTAAACCAATAGTTAGATTGATGTCTACAACATAAAGACACTGGAAAACCGAATAACATATGGAAATTTTCACTCTTACGGAGATTTTTCATAATTATGTGGGAACACGCATAGCTATCTTTGTTGCAAAACATCTTAAGCAACCGTTGCCCGTGTGCAGAAAAGCTTA
This sequence comes from Poecilia mexicana, assembly GCF_051168715.1. Taxonomy (NCBI): domain Eukaryota; kingdom Metazoa; phylum Chordata; class Actinopteri; order Cyprinodontiformes; family Poeciliidae; genus Poecilia; species Poecilia mexicana. The sequence continues at coordinate 9,617,008 of NW_028263385.1, forward strand.
AAAGATTAATATTTCACAAACAATTTATAGAAACTAAGTTATTTCTATTCAAATATATGTTTAAAACAAATATGTAGTTGTAATTTACTTATTTGCATTTTTTTCAGCTGTCGCCAAGAGTAGAACTGTCAGGGAAAGTAAAGCTAGAAACCTGGTTTAGCTCAGGAGAACAGAAAGGACAACAAAGAGGAAAAAATGTGAGTTTGTCTTTAACTAATGAGATTTCCCCAATAACTTAATAAAAAGCAAAACCTGTTTTTTTTTTCTTTTTTTCTTTAAAGGAAGTACAACTGTGGCACTGTCTGTATAATCTGCACAAATTGAGCATGTGTGTGTTTTTTAATTTTTTTTTTTTTTTTTTTTTTTTTTACAGGAATGTCCTTGGATTGTAATTCAGAAACATAAACCCAATACTCAACACTCTTTTTTATAATAATTCTACACTTTTATAATAAAGAAATTCTACAGGTAAAATTAATTCAATGCGATTTGTTCCCTAGATGAAAATCCTTGTAGTGTGTTGACTTGGCTGGACCGTGATATTTTAAGCTTATCTCTTTTACTGAAACAATGATGGGCAATTTTCTCAAGGATACACCAGCTATTAAGATGGCTGATCTGAGATTTATATTAGATTACATGCCAGCTCACTATAAGCAGTGGTTCCTTTACTATACCTGCACCATTTAGTATCACTTACAGCCCTAATGGCACAATTACCCTTCAGCAGCAGCATTAATAGTGCTCTTTTGACGTAGGACTGATGTTATAACCCTCAAACATTTTCCATTTAAACCCCCATCTAGCTCCCACTCCACTGTCTGCACTAAGATCCTCCAAAGCTCCTGATCGCTGGATATCGATTAGGTCCATCACCCCAAATGCTGACCCCATTCCTTAACGCCAACTCTGTATCTTTACCATGCTCTCACCCTAATCCCATGGTAATCAAATGGGCCCCGACTGGCCCGTCGCAACTGTACCAATTAGCTTGCGAGGAGGTTTGGGGTTGATGATAGTGGTACTGGCAGAGGTGGCAGCAAACACAGTAGTATCCAGGGAGGCTGTAAACATCCATTAGCGGTTAACCGTCCCTACACATTTTTCCCTCCTAAAGCTCTCTCATTAGTGCAGTGAGCCCTGACAGGTAAACAGCACTAATGGGAATGGCCTATCAATAAATGGCCTGTGTGTTAACAGGAAGTGCTGGCGAGGGGACCGAACACACAGAGCAACAGCGATACAGTGGGGGAAGGGCACATTTTCTGATAAAAATACCTATAAACATGGGGAGGAAGGTTATTAGAGAAGGAAGACTGTGATGCTGCAGTTTTCCTGGGCACTTTTCAGAAAAAAAAACAACAACAAAAAACATTTGAATTTTCTGCTTCTGAAACTTCTAAGAGTAGCGTATGAGAAAAGACACTGACCAGGATGTTAAACCTCATCTAAGAACATCTAGGAACACACTGAAGCACTTGTTGCCACATCCAGCACAATGTTTTTTTTCTTTAGATTTTTACTTAACAGCCACAGATTGAAGTAGTTTACTGTAACTGACCCTCCAAAATATGGTCCCAGATAGAGAACTGAAAGAACTCAAACAAGGTTTTCAAAAAAAAAAAAAAAAGAAAGTAAAAAATTCATTAAAGTTGTGGCCTACATATATTCAGCCCTTTTTACTCAATTACACCTTCATGAACTCTAGTGCAAACGACTGCCTTCAGATTTCACCTATTTCTTAAACAGAATATGTCTACATGAAATTGATTCTTATTATAAATGCAGTTGCTCTGTGGAGAATTTGGAGTTTGTTGAAGAACACCAGAAAACAAACAACATTACGCAGAACAGGAAACATACGAGACAAGTCAGGGATAAAGTTGTGGAGGAGCTTAAAGCAGGTTGGGTTATAATGCAGTTTATCCCGGATCTATGTTCAGGACATTCACAGAGGGTTTGAAGTCGCTGCTTTGAGATTTTGGCCATGTGGTTTGGGTCATTGTCCTGCTGAAAAATGGACATCATCATATAGGATTCTACTCCAAAACACTGATATCTGCAACTGCAGAACTACATTCGTTTGTGGTTGAAACATAGGAAAATGTGAACAAGCTCAAGGGGTAGGAATAGTTTTTAAATTGGCACTGTAGTTATAAAAGGCTAGGGACAGTATTTCATGGTATGACATTGGCTGTTCCCAAAGACATGTCTTTATTCAGGTGTTGTGAGGTGCAGAATGTGCATTCTCCATGAACATGTCTGGGCATTGTGTGTCCCAGCTCACAACAAAAAGCCTGAAACGGATCTGGAAGGAAGAGACTGGGTGAACAGAAAAAAGAGGGGAAAGTGTGAGGGTAGGAAGGAGGACTGTGGGGGGCAGGCAGACATGAGAGATTGATGTTATTTATGTTTTGAGCAGGTTCAATCTGAGTTCACCTAACCGTGAGACGTCCCCAAGCTGTGACAACCATGTAGCCACTGATGTGCCTTTGAGCATGCGTGTGCCTGCAAGATCATGTTAGTTTATTTCCTTTAACATAAACATGAGTGCATGTGCGTCTGAAGTGAGGGTCAACCAGTGGGCAGTAAACTCTCAGAGAGGACCAGGTATATAGGTAAGATGCACAGCATGGTACAGCATGGTATGTGTGTGTCAGGGGCCCATTAATGTGGCTCTGGCACATTAAATCAGCTGTGCTTCTGCAGTGTATGAAGCCAATGATATACGGATTATATCCACCCTCAGTCTCTGCTGCCCACCTTTATCCACAGATAGATGAAGAGACAACACACAGATGCACGTGGGTCTGCTGTGTGCAAGACTGTGCATGGGCCTGCCTCTAGGTATATCTATGAGGTAATTTTATTATATGCCTTAGATTTTGTCTGTTCACGTAGACACAAATGTTTTAGGGTGTGTGCTTCTTAGGTCATAGACATACTTTCTTTGATTAAAGTGCTTTTACCCAGGTCACTTAAATTTACAGAGGCACATGTTGCGACATCTGACACAAAACAAATGAACTCAAATCCAGAGTCAGTGAACTCTGGGAAAATGCAACTCTCCCCTCTGATTCTGAGGACAAATTTAACTCCTTAGCGGTGGCATAACGCTAATTTCAAGAATGGTCACAAGTATGGGATTTACGCTTCACATGAAACATCTATAAAAGATCACGTAAGAGACTAAATTCAACTCCCAGTCTGTCTTGTCCATGTATAAATCTGACCACTCCAGCACATTCACAGTCATTCTGAAGGCATGTCTTTGATATCTTGGCCATGTGCTTTGGGTCGTTGTACTTCTGACAAATGAGCTGTCACCCCCAGTCTGAGGTCAAGATCAATCTGACTCAGGTTTTCATCAAAGCAGTAGAAATTTTTTGCCTCTTTTTTTTTTTTTTAAACATGTACAGCCTTTAGGATTTATTAATGTTATCAAAAGATGTAAAGCAAAATGCATACATGAACTTAATTTAAAAGGAAAGTCCAAACAAAGAATAAAATGTCATATCAATGTTATGTTGCTCCTGGTGCTGCTCATCATTGAGCTGATAATTACACTTCTCCGCACTGAGCAGCTCTCTGATAGCAGACAGCATGTGTGCCGCTCCACTGCCATACTATGAGAAATGTTTAGAGTTTGCAGTGACATAAATCATGAGCCAATCAACAAATGCAGCCTGCTCTCAGTCAAATCACCTGTGCGCAATACATGGCTCGGCTCAGCGTAGAGTCATGCAGGATCTGGTAATGGAGAGGAATCTGACCGGGGCAGGACTGGTACATAACCAGTTAAAAGTCGCTTCACTGGAGAAGCGGCCTCAACTGCCTACCTGCTTTCCCTGGATCTACCTTTTACTGACCTGATGAAAATAATGTTTTAGTTCCATGCAAAGGTGCACGGAAGACGTGTAGAAAAGTTGATCATACAGTTTATATGTGCAGTGCGGGATCTAACTCATTTCCAAACTCCAGTCTTCTCCTCCAGCACCAAGCTCACCCCCAATCCTGCATTAGACCTCCCATGTCTAATTACATGGGCTGACCTCCCACAGGTCGCCTGAGCAAAGGCCCTCTAAAGATCAATATTCATTCTTTTAGATCTGTCATCCGCTTTTGACACTATCGACCATGTTCTGTGTCTGCTCTTCCCTCCTGTTTTTTATTCATCTATTTACCCACTGCCAACCCCTGTATCTGTGCTTCACTTTGGCGGCTTGTACAAAATTTTATGGAGAAATTCTGTGAATATTTTGCTTCACAAATTACATTGACTTGCTTAATTAACACTAGTTGAGAAGAAATCTTTTGAGATGTATGAGATATGTGAAAGCGCATCATCATGCATCTGTGGACACATTTAGTGAGCTACCTCAAAAACCAGCTGAGAGGTGGAAATCACAAACAAAAATTATGCAAAAGTATATATATATATATATATATATATATATATATATATACATATATTTGAATTTAAAGCCATATTATACAGTGTTGGAACAAAAAAAAAAAAAAAAAAAAAACGGAGGTTAGACCCAAGAAAACAACTTGGAAGAAAATCACTCAAATGGTAAAAAGAAGCTCAAAAAAATAACAGCAGTTCAGTTTAACATTTTACAATTATTGAAGGTACAAGTTCAGAGAAGAAATTTGATTTCATACATGTATACATTTAAGTCTACACTTTAGAACATTCACAGTAAGGCAGAACTGGAGAATGAGAGGTTTTTCATTTTTTCCAAAAATATGGTGAAAAACTATTTACCTTAAATTTTATCTGAGTACCATAGGAATAAACGTCTAGAAGCCAACTCAAAGTCAGTCAGATTAGATTGAGAGCATGTGTGAAAACCAACTTTTGAGTCTTGCCAAACAGTTTCAGAGGTTTACAGGTGAACTGTATCCCTATCTATTTACCAATGTGGGGAACAGGATTGTATCTACCTTTTTGGAATGAAGAGAGATTAATACACTTTTTAATTTTTTTGTTTTCACATTTACATTTTTTTTGGTAAAGAATTTGATTCCAGTATATCATCTTTCCTCCATATTACAAGTATGAATCATGACTGGTTTGTCTGTTACATCAAACTGAAATGAAACTCACCAAAGCTTGTGGCTGTACTGTTAAAATTGTGGAAAAGTCAGTGGGCATTACTTTTGCAAGATCTTTATAGATGTTGACAATCAAATACAAAGCACACCAAAATAAGTCTTTTCTTATTTGTTATTTGACACTTTCTACCAAAATGTGAGAAGTTATGTTAAAAGTTCCATTGTTTACCAGAGAGGTTGAAAACCTGCTAAAGTGTACCATCACAAGCTAAACTAGCCCCTCATCTTTCAACCTGTAGTGCATCGTTGACTTTGGAAGGGCCCAGTGGCCTCATATTCTCTTCAGCAGTATTATTGCAGATAAGCACCACATGGCTAATGAACAGAGAGAGGGCTTGTTGAAGGTCAGCCTCTTCATTTAGGGGCCCTCCAATGAGCTGGCCCACTCTGCATGGCTAAACGCATCAACATAATAATGCCAAGGACCCACCGTTTTAAGTCTTGTATCTTGTTTCCACCTCCGCCCAACCCTCTCCCTCAACTCCCCGCTTCCACCCACTATTGCCTGGCATACTTTACCTTATGTCTCGGCTATTCCCCTTCATCTGAATTATGTTGATTTCCCCGTTTCCTTCTGAAAGGCTTTTAAAGGTCTTGGCAATTATCCCTCTGTGGATGTGCTTAGAGAAGGATGTTGTCCATCCAGCGTCTGCTGATGATAGGGAAACATGATTTAACACAATCAGAGATGCAAAGCATTGCCAGATACGGGTGCTGATGTGACCGGGTGCCAAGGCCGGCCAAGGTCATGTTCATCTGCATGATTAAGGGAGATGAATTCTGCCCTGACCCCTGAAATATGTCAGGCAGAGTTCCTAGAGTCTGTGTGCTTGAAATTAGTAAACATTGTTGTTAAATCATGGAGCACAGGGATATATTTTTTTCTCAGTTACAGTGCAAAATACTGATTCTGAAAACCACTATTATGAACCTGGTGAACACTCAGTTGTTTCCCTGATTCTTATGGATGTTATGACCTAAAATATCTCTATCAAATCTTCCTGTTGAATAAACAGACAATTGTGGTCTCCCTACTCTTTACTGTCCCCTCCTGGAGGGACCAGGCAGCTGGCTTCTGTACAATGACATCTGCCCATCAGAGTCTGAGTAAACAAAAAAGTTCATTTGAGTAATATTACTAATGTAAGATCAGAACACTGAGAAAAAACAACAAACAGAAAAGCAAGCTGAAAATTACTTCTTCATATATATACAGCCCCAGGTGTGCTACCTATGGTAAAGTCCAAATAAGGCCAAATAAGCAAGCATTTTATTACAGGAGAATTATTTCACATGGAAAGAAATGAGATTAACAATTATGGAAACCCCCAAAATTTATTTAAATAGACATAATTGAATACTTTTTTTTATTTATACTTTACTTTTTAAGTCAATCCGAGAGTTTAGGAACTCTAAAAATTAATAATCTTGATTCAGCTAGCATTTAACTATCTTGTGAATTAGTAATTACACTTACAATACTACCTGAATGCTTGTGTTGCTGTACATAGGTAGGAACCATACACAAATATTGAAATCCCTGGCAAAGATGTACAGAAAGGCCTAAAATAGGCTCATAATTTATTGCAGTAACATAAATCAATACATGATTCAAACATCAATTTGCAGAAGGGGAAAACACAAGAAGTATTTGTAATACAATCAATTAGTGCCTCAAATGTTATCACCCTTAAAAATCCCTACAACAAAGATGAACCGAACATGTTGGTCATTGTCTAAAAAAATCAAGTCTGCTTGTGTTTACATATGACACCAATACTTCTCATAACCACTCAGCAAATGAGGAAAGACAAGAGAATATGCCAGCTAAGAAATATGCTGACATATTTCTTAGCTGAAATATATCAGCATAAGAAATAGCTACAAAAATATATATTTTTCAGACATCATTCAACATTAGTGTAAGAGTAAAAATGGCGTAATGAACATGTATAATGTTTTGGAAATGTTTTATTTTGAAAGGTTCCCCCGGATGGAGAAACGAATTGAGAAGAAGTTTTGGGATGGGGGTGGGAAGGGGTTGGTGCTGGCTTGCTGAGAAGCTTTAAAAAAAATTAAATGTTCGTCTTTGGGAAACAGCTCAATTGTGTCTGTGGATCATTCTACAAATGAAGGTGACATTAGAAATAAATTGTCACAACTAAATCCCAATAATGGTTTAAGATTTTTTTTTCATTATAGTGCCAGTTAGTATTTGTCTTTGGTTCATTCATTTGAATGGTAACTTTGCAACCAGGTAATGCTTAGGCTCTTGTTTCTTCCAGGTTGAAGAAAAGAAGGAAGCAAGGACATAAATAGACTAGACACAGAGGCACGTTGAAATGTGTTCATGTATGACTGGGTGTGCATAAACATCTGTTGGGGAAATAAAGAGATTTCAACCTCACATATGCAAACAAAAATAGCCCTAGATCACCCATTTTGCCTCACAGAACCTTTCCAGTTGTCTACATTAAAAACAGACAAATTCAAGGAAGTACCACTAGGTGTTTGTTGGTAAATCCATGAGCTGACTTGCATTTTTTTTTTTTCTTTTTAGCATCCCGATGGACAGAAAACTGATGGCTGGAGAAGCAGGAGCAGAGAGTGGGGGTGCATGTGGTGAACGAGTATAGGAGTGGGAATCCTTCACAGCAGAGGGCCAGGTGTCAATCACCTTCTCAGCCTTGCTTCTTAGGCACAGAGGTTCACAAACACACACACACACGCGCACACACACACACGAACACACACATGGGTATTATGAAGCTCCAATATCAGGGGGAATTAAAGAAAAAAAACACTGAGAAAGAAGCAGAAACAGGAGATAGACAGAGAGTGGGGGAGGAGGGAAATACAGAAATATAAAAGAACAAATGGGACAGAGGTTTGTGTAAAGAATTGGGCCCCAGATGATCCAAAGGTCAGAAAAAGAATTCAAAGAACGCAGAGCAGATTCGCCCAAACTCATTACCTACCACAAATTACCTGAGCAACAACCTCAAAATAAATAAATAAATAAATAATTCACTTTACATCAACAAACCAGGGAGAACAGGAGAGACTGGGGAGATGCAGACGAAAAGCTGGTAGGGGAGGAGAGAGAGCAGGAAAGGAAGGAGGTGAGGGGGGAGCTAGTGGCAGGAGAAGGATGAAAAATCGATAGACAAACAAGTGAGAGGGCACTTGCAAAAAGGAAGCCAAAGGGGGGAAAATTAAGCATTTAAAGAAATTGCGTTTTGGTGGTAAGAAGGAAGATGAGGAAAAAGTGGGGGCTGGGAAAGGAGGTGAGAAAGCCGGGAGCACAAAAGCGCCTGAGGGGTGGAGGGGCGCGAGCGTGGCAGAGACGGGGGTGGGCCACAATGCCCTGCAGCTCGATAGGGTTGAGTGACCACATCAGGTCGAGAAGCAAGCGGCGAGACATGGGCAAAAACCCAGCGGCTTTAAATCAAGAGGATTAGACTTGGGGTCTCTCCCTTTCTTCAGTCTCTCTCCACATCTCACTCGCTCTTTCTCTCTCACATGTCTGTTGGGTGGACTGTCCCAGTGCTGCCCGTCCAATCAGAGAGGAGAAGGACCAAAGTATTACTAATAGCCTGGTTTTAATGTTTCAAGTGGTAAACCGGAGTACTGGCCCGAGCTTCACGGCACCAAGGTAAACAGGTCAATAGTATTGATCCTGATTCTGACTCTCTCCTCCCCTTCTGTTTCACTCACATACCAACACACACACACGCACACACACGCACACATACGCACACACACACACACACACACGCACACATGCACACACATATATGCATTCTGCAGCTCTGAAACACAGAATGTATTACAGGATTTATCCAATGCACTAAAATTGTAGATGGGGAGTTGACATACAAGTATATCTCAATAAATTAGAATATCCTTGAAATATGAATTTATTATTACAGTGCTTCAATAAAGATTTTGAATCTGGGCGTTCACAAAGCATAGTAGTGGAAAGTTGAGCAGAAGGTATAAGTTTGGTAGAAAATAGTACATCTGTGACAGGGTTAAATGCAGCCTTGAGAGGATTGTAAAGCAAAGTTCATCCTAGATTTCCATGAAGATTCTGTAGGTGTGAAATATGGCAGGGCTTCCTGAGCCAACACACACAGACATGTCCAGGACATGGGAAACAAACGTCACACTTCTTGTTTTATGCCACTAAAAAGCCAGAGAAAATGTCACGTGTCTTACCTGGACAATGACAAAAAGCCCTAGCCTGTTGGTTAGAGAAACAAAGTTGTCTTTTCAGAGAGTACATTTTGCAAAGTTTTTTAAAATCAAGTTTTCAAAGTCTGGAGGAAGAGTGGAGAGACATAATACAAATTGCTTGAGGTCAATATGAAGTTTCCACAGACAGAGAATATTTGGGAAACTTATATCAATGGCTGCTGTTAATTTTAGCGGGCATGTCACAGCGCCTCATGCTTTCCTCTGCAGACCAGCTTTATAGAGTTTCGTATTTTATTTTTGCATCAACAGATTTGCCAAAACCACAAACAGAATGTATGAAATACTTTCAATAGAAAGATGAGAGACACTAGATCCAACACTATACATGAGTTGAAAGGAGATGTTACAACAGCCTATAACTTCCTTAGCGCCTTACCAGAGCCGCAAGCCAGGCTTGATCGCTACTGTAAATGCAAGCCTGGCATTTACAATAGAAACTTCTAGTCAAATAGTGAGTGCAAATGCCTGTACAGCAGACATGTCAGGAGAGTGCTCCTCTGTATTAAAAAAAAAAAAAAAAAGTTTTTTATTTTAATAATGCATACAATATTGAGTTTTTAAGCTAGTGAAATAAATTCACCTAAATTAACTTATTCTTGATTTTTAAATTTCTTTAAATGCACCTGTTCATAGATTCAAATGCCCACATTAAAAAGTGCACTTTTTTCATAATTCACACATAAAACAGCTTGTCACTCATAATGACCTAATAGTCAGACACACAAACAGGTATTGTTACTCAGATTGTTGTAGCTAATTGCACTCAAAACGTACAAAAATATTTGATAAAAGCAACGATCTCTGCAACAACAGCAGCACCCAAACATAAGGGTAGATCATTTGAATACAGATTCCTATTGTCCTTCTTATGTCAATAAAACTCAGCAGTGCTAAGGAACTTGCGTGGTCAGCAACATTATGGGACTAATTAGCATTTTCTTCTGCTGGTTGATGTATTTAAAAAAAAAAAAGCCTGGGGGGTCTGCTGTACTTACTGTAATTAAAGCAAAAGGAGCAAATCTCGCTTTGGAGTAGGAGCACATAAAGGCTGCCTCAACAAGAGTGTCCCCGAGTGATCTTTTTTACAAAGAAATGCAGATGGACAAAGGATAAATTCTGGAGGAGTGAGTGTTAGGTGAGTGAGTTCTCCATTCAATAGAGTTCACATTTTTGCTACTCAATAGGACCATTTTCATCGAAGATATCCTAAATGAGACTTGCTTAACCCCCAGCCACTCCAGGAGCTCTGCAAAGTTGCTGAAGCTGCAATGCATAAAGAATATCAAAACTGATAATGAAAGGAGCTGCAATAAACACACAAGCCTTCCTTCTTTATGCTGAGCAGTAGGAAGCTGAAATGAAAAAAATACATATATAAGAAGATATTTTTGAGAGAGGTGGCTGCTTCCAGACAGTTCTTCCTCACGGATACGGGACATCTTTTCTTGCAGCGAGCCGCGGCACAAATGTTGGCAATCATTGAGGTAGTAAAGGCTCAGCGATGACACCACAGTACTGCAACCCTTCTGCTCAAGATTATGACACTCATCATGAATTGGATAGCCCTTATTAAGGTATTCATTTAGGCTACGCAAGTCAAATTACAGGCTGTCATAATGAAGATACACTGGTTGTTTGGACAGGGTTTGACGCCGAGAAGCTACTGTTGCTTGATTTGGCTGGATGTGAATAATACATTAATCTTCCTAAGGTGAAACATCTGATTTGATGAGGGGATTTTTTTTTTGCTTTTTTTTAAATAATCATTTTATTTTAGAAGAGGATTTTCTTGGAACAAATTACGGTGGCAAAACAGAATCAATTAAATCTTTAACATGAGCATTATATTTCATTTTGCTATTAGAACACAAAAAGATGGCCTTCTCTGAGCAAACGAAGACCTTTTTTTTTAAATGGCTCACTGCTCTAAATCTCTAAATCTTCCTCCTTGTTACAGCTCTGTTTCTGCTCAAAAAGCCTGGCAATAAATGAACGCAGCCCTTCAAGCATATGCAGCTGCCAATGCGGTTTCCACACAGAAACACACAGACACATAGATTATTTGTTTGGCTCACTCTTGACTAGCGCAGCTTTCTCTCTTGCTCAGCAAACCATCCAACCCTGCAGCAAATGTTGGACAGAACTCTTAACAACACAACAAAACTACAAAAAGTGCTCAAAACAAAGAGGTAAAACCTACTTGTAAAGTATTGAGTAGAACTATGCTAGAGTTATAGTTGCAATCCGTGACACAAGTATCACCAATGCTACTTGAGCTTCTTTGAGTGGTACTTATTAAAACTTAATCAACTACATGGAGGCACAGATTTTTTTTTCAATTCATCTTCAGATGAAGAAAGGAAGGAGATTCTGGATTGGAATCATCATCCACTGAAAAACTTAAAAATTTTCCTTTATAAATCAGAAACATATCTGCTATAGGGTGTGACCTATGTCCTGCAATTACTATTATTTCTTTTTTTTTAAATGATCTGGAACTGTAAATCACTATCTATTCTATTTGTTTTTGCACTAGCTCTCAATTGTTTGTTTTTTTATAAATCAAAATAAAAAATAGTGTAAAAAAGGAGAGTTGTATAGTACAGTACATGTGAAAAATTTAATGCCACACAAGTCATCAATTGGGCAAATAAACAGGTTTTATAAATGTCTGATCTGCCACACTCGCATCCATCAATCCATCCATCCACACACAAAAATCCAACATCTCTACCTTTTATTTCTTCAAGACATACTTTAAAGAGAACACTGTTGGTTTTATAGCACAATCTGAAAAGCTGGTCTCCGGCTGATGGCTGGATTTTCAAAACAGCAACTGTCTATCTATTCCTATGCTTTATGGGGGACTTAACTATTTTCAGAAGCCTTTGAAATATTTTGAGAAGCATGTCTCTACTGAAGCATCCCCCCACCTTCTCATGTTGCTGATCAGGAAACCACAAGGTCAGATTCGGGGCTGGTAGGAGTAAGATACACCTTCTTGTGTCTGTAACAAGAAGGTGCACTGTTCTTGTTACAGATACATATTGCCATGTGTGTGCCGGGCATTTCAGCTCTTGAATGTGTCTGTACTCTGAGCAGCGATGACAGGGGCAGTAGTTCAGCTGTCATTTGAGGTGTTACGATAGGATTTGTCCGGGCCGACAGGTCAGAGGATCCATGTCCAACAGAAATGTACAGGTGTTTCTTTGTGTTATATCCACGCATTCAAAAGAGGAACAAGAGTGGAGTCCCCACGCTCATTGGCATCATTTTAAGATGCTACTAAAATGTCAATTTCCTACATCATCAATAGCTGCGTTTGCATTATAAATGTGTGCAAAATTTGGTCAATATTCCGCTAATGTCAAAAAAAACACAATGTCACATTTGGAGTGCTTCCATTAATTAAAAAACAATTAAAATCGCACATGAATAAGTTTGTTCACACAATAAGTCATTAAAAAAACATGCTCCTCCACCTACTTCCCTGCCGTGTTGTTCGTTGTGGTTTACGCCATTGGCAACATCCAGTTGTTGATCGCGTGACTTGTGAAGCAAAGAAAAAAGTTTCCATTGTAGTTACTAAGTGATTTCTAAACAGCAGAGTTGACTTCAATTTAGGTGCATCAGATTTATATCAGATTTAAAGGGAATGGAATTTGTGAAAAAGCTTAGAAATGTATTTATTATTTTACCTTTATTTTACAGCTGTGAGCTCTGTTGGCCTACAGCCTAACAAACTAATAGAATACACTGAAATTTGTAGTAATGGTAAAAAAAATTAAAAAAAAAAACGTCCAAAGGATATGGCTACTTTTGCTAGGCACTCTAATTATACTTCAACGCAAAGCCAAAACAGAGCCAAATATGTACTCTTCCTTTAATATTTCACACCAATGATATCTAAAAATATTTGTGGACAGTTACTTAAAGTACACCAGGAAACCCAGTACAGTTGATTATTGCATAAGTGATGGCAGTTACAAAACTCTCTGACCCCCATCTGAATACATTACACACCTTACCTACTACTCCAACATGGAAGTTCCAGGGACTAGGTACCATTTTGCCCTTGAGCCACTCTCAACCTAAGGTTTCCCAGAGAAAGGCTAGTCGGCCACAACTGCCTGCCGCAATGCACTAGGTGACATTGAGAGGCCCCCCAAGTCTCGGTGGATTTGGGGTATCCATACAGCTGCCCACGCACAAATAAATAATGCAATGGCCAGCTAATGCAATGGGCCCTGACGCAGTGGCTGACGTTGCCTGCAGCTACCTTTGGGCTGGAAAATAATTACCATGCAAAAGAAGGGGGAGAAAGGCCCCCATATACAGTGTAATGGGTAAAAATTGGGTGATACAATGCAACTGACCTCCATTTTTCGTTGCCTTTTCTCTCCTGCTCTCTATCTCTGACACTCTATATCCCTCACTCTCTTCTTTTCTGTAAACAGCACATTCATTTCCCCTCATCCTCTCAGGGGCACTGGGACATGAATGCTTGTTAGTTGGCATTGCTCTGATATTCATGGGTCTGTGATTTCTAATGTTTAAATACCACACCTACTATAGTAGACCCTAACTACCGCAGACAAGTAAGGTTAGGTTTTTTTTGTAAACTAAACATGTGTAATGGTCTAAAATTAAAAAAAGACCTGCATTTTGTCATAATCCCAGCCACAAAATAAAATCCAGACACACGTGGCATTCTCTAGCTCCATGCAACCATGTCCCAACAGTCTGTTGTATTCTAATTAGGCTTTGGCATTGACATTGGCCTCAGTTTAGAGTGGTGCAAACAGACAGGTTGTTGACTAATCCAGTGCAGGCACAGACACGCTGATCATAAATAAAGAACTGATCAATGTTCTGCTGTTTGCACAAGCCCAGTAGTGTTTACCAAGACACCTTCAAACACAACCCTCCCTGCTCGCATGCATCTGCAGGGGTGCATGACCTGAGACAATGGCGTAATTTAGCTTTTAGATTATACTTGCTTAGCTGTCATTTTAATGCAATCAGAAATACATTTGTAAATGGAGTATTTTATTTATGTGTATATGTTTATATTACATATTTATTATGCAGTATTTAGAGATTATTAAGCATTTATGTTTTTATTACTTTTAAGTGCGACTTATAGTTTATATTCAATTTTCTTTTACATTTCAAAGATATTGTAATGAAGTTGAGCTACATTCGAAAATATGAATGTTCACAAATCAGTCTACACATCAGTCTGCAGAACAAAGGCTATTTGTTTCCAAGCTGTCTATATCACAGCAAAAAAAAAAAGGACCAGGATTTTTCTGCACATCTCTCAGAATTAGTTTTTAAAATCAACACAAAATGTTACACTTTGTTAAAATTGGGAAAACTAACAAGATCTGTTCATCTCTAAAGTTTATTTTCCTATGAACTAGAGACACAAAAGTCTTTACCTTTGTATACTTATGAAATATACAGAATGACAATAAATTCCTTTGTCTTTACAAAGCTTCCTGTCTGCTTCGACTGCGCTTTGATGGCCCAACCACAGCAGATAGTTTATGATAATCGCTCTGAACCAATAAATATAGCTTCCCCCTAGAAACGCACTGTTGTTTCAGCAGAGCTAATTGGTTTCTCTTAATTATTAGCAATTATCAAGCTCAGCGAGTATCATGTTTCCACATAAATGCTCATCTGCAAGTTTCAAAGAGCAATGCCCTTCACATCGTTGGTTCAAGTGTAATATATCATAAAACACTGTGCCTTTCCACACATCTTGACCCTCTATTCTTACAGTCCTGCTTTCTGATGTATATAGTGGGGTGGGAGTGAGTGCCATGGAGACAGCCTGGCATCCTGGGACTGGGGTATGCCGCCTGCCGCCAGGTCCATTTCACTCTAAGCGTCTGTCAGTCAAAACGGTCGGAGAACTTCCCTTTGAAGCTCTGTGAACTCTCTGGAGTGTTTCTTTGCCCCAGTCCCAGCCTCCGCCATCTATTCCCTGACCCATATAGGCTCCACACCTCTCCTTATTCTCCCCCTGCTGCCCATTCATTCCCCTCGTGACATCCACTCGAAATCCGCTCCCCTCTGTCCCCAAAAACTTATCCCCTCATCCCCCCTTATCTTTGTCTCAAGCTTTGCAATCCAAAAATTGAACTTCGAGAAAAAGGGGCTGAACTGAAAGAGCTTAGTTTTACTTTTGCAAACCAAATAAGGTTTAAAATGGTAAGGCGTCATGAGGGAGTAACTCTCAAGCCTTGAGACAGACACGCAGGGTGATTCCCTACAGTTCGCTTGGTTCTGTCATTACTGACACTCACAGCTCTGACGTATTTTCCTTAAAAAAAAAAAAAAAAAAAACTAGACGGGAAGATATATGAAGCTGCATTTAATACTGGCACATGCTTCTTGATAAAAGCTGATGAAGACACAAATTTCATATGGCTCAGGTGGCAGCAACCAAGACTGCAGCAGATGTTGGTGTGTATCAATTAGGATGTTGTTGGTTTTACAAACACGTACCACAAAAATGATAAATTTGACTTATCAGCAGCACTTTTTTTTCCAGTAGATGTATGATCCTCGAGTGTGAGGGGAGCGTGCTAAATGCTGATGTTTAAGAAAACGGTTTGAAGGTGTATGTATCAAAGACTGCAGTTCTCATGCTGGAGTATTAGACTTGCTGATGGCTTGTTTAAGAAGTGATGAAATGCGTATTAGATTTGTTGTGACTCAAACAGCTGTGTTCACACCTCACCCTAGCTTGTTAGTGTCACCAGTGGATTTCAGGCAACTGATCATTGACATCTTGGTTACCTACAGTAGCAATATTAAGCTCAATTAAATTACTTCCCAAAGCAATCAGTCTGATATTCTTTCAGAATAAATATGAAGGACAGCTGCTTTGCTTTTCTAGAGAGAAGTCTTTGCTGTATAGAAGTCATCAAGAGGTTTCTGTATTTTTATCGGCTTATAATTTATGTACAATCAACGCAAAGTTTAAATAATACATCAATTGAAAATTAAATATTGATAAAAGCTTTTTATTAAAACCAAGAATTACATTTATATCCAGCCAAACAATATCTATCAATTACAGTTTAATTAAAAAGAAACAAACAAAAATAACACTACAACAATTAATCCACACACAAATTGAAGGAAGACTAGGAGATGTTCAAAACTATCTTGCACAAACTTTACACAAAATATAAGAAGTATGATAGAATTGTCCAACTTTTCTAAATGTGATCATTTAAATGTAGGACAGCACACTTGATCATTCTGTTGAGAAAGCTTTTTCTGGCCAGCCATCAGGCAGTGATGAAGTATAATTTTCTCTAATTTGTCGTTTGATTTAACCTAGTCAAGTGAATGTGGCTGACCAAATGGTGCAGAGTTGCAGGCACTCAGCAGTTACAAGTTACAATTTTAACTCTTGGTTGATCTATTTATTTCAAAGGTGTTTCCTTGAAGCATGTTACACCATATCACACCATTTCAAATTTACACAAAAAGTAATTTTAAGTTGACTATGGATTATTTCAAACTTTGCTGATTTTCCTAAATAAGAATATTCATAAAAGAAAACTAACATGAATCATCACACACAAGCAAACATGGTCACATATGGACTCCTAGTGTTTATATGACCTTGGAATGCCAGCTGCATGGTTAGGAATTTACTTTTGCTGGACGAGGAGTAATCTGGAAAGAAGGATCCTAACATCCCAGAAGGCCGCCCTCTCATCACCACACTAAAGAAAACATAATTTGTGTGTATTTACAATGCACTTATTCATACAATATCGGTCTTTAAAGTATAATGCATCACTTCTAAAAGAATTAATTAAAAAATGAATGGGAAGACTGATGGCTGAATCATTGGCCTGTTGAATATGATGCATGGTTTAAATAGAATTCAGGTTAGGTGAAGATAAAAGAGAAGACTTAACCTTTTTATTCTAAGAGAAGCCTTGAGTCCTGTTCATTAAGACAGAGCACAGTTGTTGTGATCTTCTCTATTCAGTTCACAAATACAGTTCAATTAACTAACCAGCATAACAACTGCCCCTCTGTTCCTGGAAACCCAATGGTAGATCAGATCTTTAAGGAACATTTGATTTCATTTACACCAAGCCATAGCACAACTTTAAAATGAAATGTTTGCTATTCGTGATGTCATCCAATCAATTTTCAGGGCTAAATGAGGCCATTAGAAAAATGACAATGATCCCTCAAATGGTTGGCTCCATGGCGGTAAGTCATGTGAAACATACAGGAAGGTATTGTGCACCTGACCCTGGGAGCTGATTCCACTTGATGGCTTTTCTCGCGCTCGTGCCTTTGAGGTGTCGCCCCGCTTTTCAGACACGTGGCTGGTAGGGCCGCTCATGGCCACAGGGTCCGCTACTTTGAATAACGGCAGGTTACGACATAATCATCCTCAGCAAGAAGAAGATTCACTTTGACCTCATCACCTTTCTCTCTTCATTCGCAAGCCCTCAGAGAGAGAGAGAGAGCGAGAGAGAGTCAGAGGCACAGCAAGAGAGAAAGAAAGAGGATGAGAGGAAAGATAGAGCAAATTACAGTGTGAACCCAGAGGCCAAAAAGAGACAGAGGGAGCGATTGAGGGTGAGGGTAGTTAGTCCTTGCCTTTGATGCTTAACTCTCGTCGACAGTGCAAAGACTGAGAATCAGAGAGATGTGCAGCGAAAAGCCTCTCTGTGGGTTGCCACACTACAACCCCCAAGGCTGCACAATCATTCTCACATGTTAATGGGCTGCCATTTGGCTCCTAAATCAACTGGGGGCTGGAGACTGAAGTGAGGCGAGCATAAGATAAATATCAAATTCATTATAGGAAGCCAGTGGAGAAAACATTAAAAAATTACAACTATAAAACTTTCATATAATAAACAGACATTTTCATCAGGCAACATCCGTCCACTGTAGCCACATGAACTGTGGAAGCTCCAATGAAATCACACAAATAGGCACGCATGTGGCATAAAGGGGCACACATGAGGGAGGGCCACTGCAATTGATGAAGAAAAATTCTTCTCATGCACCTCGTCCCAGTTTTAGCCTTCAAATTCTGTCTCATGCTCTATCTCACTCTCTCTTCCTCTCTATTACTCTCTGGTCCACTAACCCAGTTTAAAAGCAAGTGGCCAGACACCTCCTCCTGCAGTTTGTCTGGGACGGCAGACAGCCCTTATACTAGGAAAATGCTCTAATGAGTACACTCCAGCTGTATACATGTCATGTTTGTGAATGTACTGGTCATTGATTGAAACTTTTGTTTACAAGTAGAATTATAATGCAAAGAAAAAAAAACATTTTCCTTGGGAAGTTTACATACTCTCATGATGGACATATAAATAACTAATATTAGGATCTAACTGATAATTTTTAGTTATTTTTTTTTTAAGTCCAACAATTATTCATGTAATTCTTAAGAGATAAACAAGATTTCTTTTTTTTTGTTTGCAAGAGTTTAAATATGGAGTGAATTTCTGTGACCTACACAGGATGTATACCAACTCAAATATTATCCAAACACACCCACTAGTATTTGGACAAGTGTCCCTAAGCAAGTTGGAGTGAGACCATATGATTTTTTGCATCCATGGACGAGTCTGTTTCATGACCACGCTTCTCATCAGAAATTGTAGGGTTTATTTAAATTGACTGCCTGAGACGGAAGTCGTTTTTAGCTTTTAGCCTATACATTTTGATTGTTTGAGGTTGGTGGATTTTCCAAAAGCATTCCAAAAACAGTTTTGTACTTCAGATCAGTCGTGTTGCTGAGACACCTGATTGTAACCAAATTTCAGCCATTTACTGGCATGCAATAACTAGATCCAGCACCATAGCATGAGAAACATTCCCCATGATTTCTGATCCACCACCACACAGTTTACTGCAACTGAAATTAAGTATTTGGGTCATCTAAGAAATTGTCTGTAGCCATTTTTGGCTATTGCTTGATGCATCTGTAGGGTAGTTTTCTATTTTATTTCACACTTTTATGATTTTGGTTTCTGTTAAAAATCAGTTGAAGTCATTTTATCTGAGCATTTCATATCCATCTGTATATAATTTTGCCCCTTCAGTCAACATTTTTGATCAACGTATGTCGTTTTTAGTCATTTTTTCATTTTCAGAAAAGAAAGTGAAATAACCACAATGTTTATCTTCTGCCTTAACCCCTAAATAAGCATCATGTTTTAAAACATTTGTTTTTACAGAATGAATAACTATACTAATATAAATCCACACTATTGTTGATTTAAACATGTCCCTTTCAATTTATGATTTATTAAGAAGCCTTTATGTATTTTATGACTCTGTGGGTTTTATTGGAAATCTGCAACAAATCAAAACTCATACACTTATTTTTTTTTAAATCACAAACTTTATATTTTGTATGTTAAAGGGAATAATCGAAACATTTGAACTCCAAGTCTAATCATGTCCAAAGCGATCACAGAAAAACTCCCAAACATAACTGTAAATTAATTTCCATGTTGTATCATTTAAATATTTTATTTTAGAAAAAAAACAAAAAAAAACACATCTAAACTGTTTTTGTGTTGACTGCTCTCTAAATGTTGTCAACTACTAAGTGCTGCTTAACAAACCTAATGAGTTTTGCATCCACGAGACATCCGAGTTGTAAATGATTCGAACATAATTGCTTGACTTGCAAATTATAAAGAAGTATTAGAATTTGGCTGGTCGAATGAGCCTTTAACTATTCACAGAGAGTAGCACTTGTTTCTCCCATGAATATATATACCAGCTAAGCAGCACTTAGGATTCAACAGACTTTCTAGTTCTCAGCAAGCTAGTTGGCTAACCTGAAGCACAAACGCTTTATATGCTTTAGTTACAGAAGATAAATTCATTATTGCACAATTCTTGGTCACTTATTTTGTGATATACAAACACAGTCACCTATGCAAACATGTGGTTAGCCACTGATGAGGAACAATTTTTAAGTTAATTGATTTTTATCCACTTATTAATTTCCTCAGCCTTCCTTATCGCTCCCTCTCTCCGGCCTCATCAGCAGTCTGTCAATAGGCTTGGAGCTGCGCTCAATCTTTTATCGCCTCAGTAACGCCTCAATCAAATCCCAATCAGTCACTCATGCCGCCGATCAGCACCCAGCTCTGGCCGAGCTCTAACACAAACACAGATGCAAATGACGGATGACGAATGTAAAAGCAAAACGCATTTTGGCCTCGTACACTTTTGCTATTACTGAGCTCCCACGGGCCGATCAATAAGACTAGAGATCATACACTCATTAGTCTTAATTACAGTAAATAGATTAATTATATTTAACAGAGTGAAGAAAAATAATGGGTTAAACAAGAAGAATAAAAGTAATATGTTTATATACTATAAAAAGTTTATTTACATATATATATTTTTAAAAATACATCCGTATTTTAGTCTAAAACAAAACTCAACAGTGTGAAAAATAGCTTATCCATGGTTGGAGGGTGCCTGCCTGCAAAGGTATTTAAGACACTTTTTCTTCATATGACATGATAAGGTATCATGAGTTTGATCATCGTCATGTTTTATTCAAATGCTCCTTTTTAATCTTCTTCAGTGCAACAGGATCCATTTAGTATAATTTAAAAGGTCAATCAATACATTTTTGCTCCACACTGACACATTTAAAATGTCCTACACATGAAACGCGTAGATCATTTAATGTCATGTGGTGTCTCGATGCTCATTAACTTGCTACAGCATGAAAAAGTTTTGCTGAACTCCCCATATACCTGTACATTTAAAGTTCATAAAGTACAAGTCGGAGAGGGCATAATGACAATTCAGCTTTTTTTTTTTTTTACAATGAATTTTTTTATCTTGTATTACAAGGTTTCTACAACTCACACTTTATGAACAAGTGAAAGAATCAAATACTGTGTCAGTTTAAACATTTTTAAGTATACATTGGCATCCTGCAACTTGCTAACCATTTTTTTTTAATGTACATGAACTCTTCTCTTCTATCCAATTTCATTATGAAAGAAATAAATTTGGCCTGTAGACTTTGGAAGCATTCATCCCTCTCCCTCGCTTGTTCCCTCACACCTACCCTCCCTCCTTTGACTCGTCTCCCCCTCATTCTGAACATGTCCCACAGATCAGCCCCACCCATGTCCAGCTCGCAGCGCTCTCTGGCATCCACCAGCGCTGTTTTGTCATCATTATACCTCCCCTGCTTGCCCTGCTTTCCTTAATATATGTCACCTGCATGGGGTTTGCCACCACCAGCAGTGGAAGGGTTAACTTTATTTTGTCCTGGACCTTATGGCACTGTGTGAATATGCAAGCATGCGACTGCACGAGCGTCCCTGCCCCGCTTTGTGTACATGTCCGAACAGGCATGTGTTCCTCTCCGTGTGTGCCTGTTTGTGTGAATATCCACGCAGGACATTGGACTATTCTGTATGTGTGTGTGTGTGTGCGTGTGTGCGTGTGTGTGTGAGTATGTAAAGGAGAAATTTGCCTGTCCTTGCCTAAGTGAATGGCTAGGATTAAGCTGACAGCCCACCTTAGTGATGGCGAAATAATTGGTTGTTCAGCTCTGTCCTTGTCAGAGCGCTGACAGTTCTGCAGATGTCCTGTGCAGTTCTCCAAAGGTTAGGCTCAGCTGGGGCCGCCATTCATTAATCATTCCGCTCTGACAGTGCACCGAGCAGCCTGCAGCTGCCACCCCGTCCCCCTCAATTTCTGTCACCGCCTTGCACCACCACCGCCAGTACCCTCCACCACAACAATCCCCCTTCTAGGTCTCCCCCCCTCCCCCCCGTGTGAGTGTGTGTTCATGCTCTTCTTCGGACACACAAACAAGTACACTTAAACATAAATTTGCATGAGAACTCAGTGGATTTACACAAGCAACATCATGCCCTGTACATAAAAGGTTTGAACCGGACAAGGTGTACGGTAAGAATGTAAACAAAAACACAAGCTAACAAGGAAATCTCGCAGCCTGCTACTTTTTCATATGCAACACTCAGAACCTATACCAGTAGTGACTAACTCTTGCAAGTGCATGTGAGCACGCTCAAAAATATTGCGCTTTGCAAATAGAACACTGACATGACCCATCCCACTTATCTCAAGGTATAAATCGAAATCTCCAGGTCTCCTAAGCAAAGTTACTTTTAATGAAACAGTTTAGCTCCAGCATTAAATGGATGGGCAACAGATGCCTTATAAATATGAATAAGGCCCATATGTTTTTACCGAATGTGTCAACCTATTCCATTCAAAACCCAAGCTGAAAATGACTTTACAATCGCAGTCTGTTTAAGGTGGGACTGACAGTCTAATATTACCCCGGCACCAATCATGTGTGCAGCGCTGCTCTGACCCCTTTCCCTTGTTCACTGGCTAACGAGCCTCCTTCAACCTATTTTGTAACTCATTACAACAGTTCTCTACCTTTACGCTTTCGTAGGAGCATTTCTCTTTCCAGTTGAAAGACAAAAAATGTAAGAAGTTACAGAAAGTAGGATATGGGCAGTTTAACGCCTGCGAGGACAGAAACTACTCATTTGGGTTATGTTGGGAATCAATTTACTGGGTTGATTTCATAGAAATCATGGTAGTTTTTATGGGTTTGATTTAGCATACTAGATTAATTCAAAAAATAGGTTAAGGTGCATGATAAACGAGTAATATTTGGGTTAGAATTTGTGAATGTTTTATCCATCCATCCATTTATTATACCCACTTTGTCACAATGAGGGTGGAGACAATCTGCTGCAGTCCCATAGTAAGTTGTGGTACACCTTGTGAAGAAAACATCACAGAGACACAGGGAAAACCACCATTGATACACTCATAGCAAAACACATTTTAGACTGGACAAGATTGTACGTTTTTTGTATCAGAACTATGTGATTGTGTCACAGTAAATGTGTCATCTGGTAAAAAAATATATATATCCCCTCTATTTAGTTCAGAGGTTTTGTAGAGGATCCCAGTAAACAAATCAGATTATTTATCTCAGTATCACTGTAAACAGATGCCCTTGTATCTATCGGAAAGCTTCTCTTAATGTAAATCCAAGTTTTATTGTGTGTTGAAAGTTGTTTCCAGGTAGTGTGAGATTATTTTCCTAAATTAGGCATATCAGAAACTAAACTAACTCTGAAACTAAACATAACAATCACAAATCTCTGATTTCACATTCTGTTTTCCATGAACCTGCCTGACAAAAAGTCTCTTTCTGTTGACATCAGCTTCTAGTTGGTGGTAATTAAAAAACTAGTTTGAGGCAGCAGATGAAATGGTGCTAAGCACGGGCATCAGTTTTGTACTGGAACAGGTTGGGTGGATAAAACCCCTAGAGAGACCATTCTTATGGCCTGTCCAGAGCTGGCCAACCCACAACTTGAACCATCCTCATCACACATTAAGCAGCCAGAACAGTTGAAATGGTTTTGTTTTTACAATGATTTATCTCTCTTTTCTGTTTTACCCTACAATGAGTGGTTGGTCGGGATAAGCAGGGGATGAATGACTGTCGGTCTGTGGCAGCGTAAGCATCATCTTATACGTCATCCGCTTTTAGTTAATAGATCAGCAGCAGCAAGTTTTCTGGCTTCATCAATCATCATGGGCTGGCACCTGCACACTCAACTTTGCATATATTGAAAACAGCATCTTACGACAGCAACCCTAACACTTTACAGTACTTACATAGATGAAATCTGAGACTCAAATTGTTATGAAAGCAACACTGGTAACATTTATTCCACTGTGAAGCTCTTAATTTATTTTCAGCCTAATTATTCTAATTCTAAAGATAACAATAAAAGTTTAGATATATGTATATATACCTAATATACCTAATATTTTTGTATTTTATAAAGAAACAATTGGGTTCTTGTTTATTTTTAACACTGTTTTGGAATATTGCTTTTCTGTGCTGACTTAAAGTAATTAAAACAGTTCACTGATATTATAAGACTAAGGACTATTGCCACAGATTAGTGCGTAGACTGCTTTAGAAAGAGATAAACTTTTATATTTTGTGGACAATCTCATCTTTCACCAAAAACAGTGAAGTTTTCAGTAAATACTTCATTTTAAACATTTTATCAGAGTTAATCACTGCACTCTACTTTTTGTATGAGCTGTATATATTGGTGGTATTTCAATTTTAAGATAGCCTTTATGCCCAAACTACAAAAACTAATAACAAAATGTTTCAGTTTTGTGATTTTAACAAACATAATAAAAGTTTTGTAAAACTCAAACTGCGTGACTCGTGAAACCTGAGAGGTTTAGTTGAGAGATAATCATGCAGTACAATTTGATTAGAAAAACAACAAAAAAAAACTATACATTTGTCCATTAGTTTAGAAGCCATATGAAGCCTAAGCAGATGCCATCTTTAGCATCATTAACGGATAGTGGTTAAACAGTGGTATTCTCAAAGAACTTATGTTTTATTTTTATTTTTTCTATCCCTGTTTCTTTTTCCTACCAGACACCAAAATTGTAGTGAGTGAGATAAACAATTTCATGTAAATAGAGGTTTTGGTGACAATGTTGTCAAGCAGCAACTCAAAAACTATGTTTCTTTCTAAGAAAAAAATCATTTTAAAATTCAAAATAAGTCATAAATAGAACATTAAGAGCCCTCATCTTAAATAGTATATCTTATATGAACAACATAGATATACTTGGCCAGGTTACCACATGGCTTAGTGGTAGAACATGTGAATAAAATGGGGACCACAGTGCTCTGCATAGATGTCACTGGTTCAATTCCTGGTCCAGAACCATTTGCCGCATACCTTCCCCTTCCTCTTGCCCAGCTACTGTTGAATAAAGACCACTAGTCCCATAAAAAACCCTAAAAAATGTACTTGGTCAAACAAAGTCACATGCTGGCAGAAAATTGATAGTGCTTTGCGAGACACTTTGACAATAAATTTTGTGGCGCTTAATATTGCGACGTACACCCAGGTTGTTTTATAGTCTACAATGACTATGTATGTAGAAGGAGGCTCTCTTTATTATCCTCTCTAAACCATCTTCTGCCCCAAATTTGCTTAGAGTCACACTACTGCAGTGTGAGAGTACTACCATTAAAAAAATTGTTTTTCATAATTTTGGCTCACATTTAATTTTGTACTTACAGCAGCTTTATGAAATTAAGTACATGAGCACAGCTATGGACATTAAGTGTAGGACTGAGTAGAAAAGAAATATGCAGAGATTTTTGTTTTTCATGTTTTTTTTTTTTTGTTTTTTTTTCGGGCAGTAGAAGGTCAGATCAATACATGAAAAAAATGGGCACTTGCAGAATATGTTACAGCAGCTTTGCCTTTTAAATACCCACTTAAAAGTTAAAGCAACACTTTAAATGTCATAAAATGCTGTATTGTTAGACTCTTCTGTGGCCTTTGAATATACACAAGTGAAAGTCCTTACACTCTAACCTTGAAATGGATGAGTAGAAAAATTTCTATGGGCCACTTATGCATCTTTGAAGATATGGTATACATATACTTTTGAAGTTTATGGGGAGTTAGATAGAAAGATTTGGACTGTGAATGTACTGACCCAGGAAGTGCTTCTTATTATTGAGAAAAATGCTTTCTTCTTAAAGAACGTCCCTTGATTGAAATGATTCCTGAGCTAGCGGTGAAGCACTCCAACACTTAAAATACAAACCCTCCTGTAGCTTAAAAGTATATCCTGTTTACACAATTAAAATAATTTTTATAAACCCATGTCAACTTCCCACCTGTACCTGCGTTTTACTCTTTGAAAAAACTGTTTTGATCTCAAAGGGATGAAAAGCTAAGGACAAGACAGATGACACATGCTTTCATTGAGCTCTTAAGAAATTCCTTCTCTCTTCATCAAAACAGGGTTTTGAATTGAACAAACTCAGTTCTACTTGTAAAGGCCGAAGGAAGCAGTTGTGAAGACACAACAGTGCAACGTAACAGAAAGAGAAGGTCGCTGAGCAGAGAGTGCATAATTTTCATGGATGTCAAACAAAAAGACATATATATTTATATTTACTGTTAATATGTGATGATGTTGGTTAAAGTGTTGGCCTGCTGGAATGATGATGAATGGAGGTTTATTGCATTAATATTC